>NC_135656.1:10652542-10901071 GCF_964188315.1 Podarcis muralis | reverse complement strand
GGGATTTTTTCTTGTTGTTGTTTTAGTATGGCCTCTGAAGATGGTTTGGAAATTCAGCTAGTGCAGAATTCAACAGCCAAGCTGCTCACCGGAGCAAGACGGTTTTAGCATATTACACCAATCCTGGTCTGACTGCACTGGCTAACAATTAGTTTCCGGGCCCAATTCAAAGTGCTGGTTTTGACCTATAAAGCCTTAAACGGCTCAGGACCGCAATACCTCAAGGGCCGCCTCTTTCCGTGTAAAGCTATCCGGACCCTGAGATCATCTTCTGAGGCCCTCCTTCGTGTGCCTCCTCGTCAAGAGGTCTGGAGGGTGGCAACACGAGAACGGGGCCTTCTCTGCAGTGGCTCCCCATCTGTGGACTGCTCTCCCCAGGGAAGTTTGCCTGGCACCTTCATTATGCACCTTTAGGCGTCAGGCAAAAACGTTCCTTTTTAACCAGGCCTTTGGTTCACCTGATTTACATCCTATGCCCTTTTAAAATGTGGTTTTTTGGGGGTGAGGACTATTGGGTTTTTGTTTTTATTTTTATCATGTATTTTGTGGTTTTATATCTTGATTTTATTCTGTGAACCGCCCTGAGACCCCCGGGTATAGGGCGGTATATAAATTCAGTAAATAAATGGCTTCTGCTCTCGTGCTTAATGCAATGGTGGCAGAAGCTACCCCATCTGGTGTAATGTCCCCCCTTCCGTGCGGTTCGGAAAGCTGCAAACGCCATATTTCATCAGCAGAGCTGCCAAACCCTAGGAAAGAATTAGGAGCTGGCCACTCATAACCATGTCTACTCAGAAGCAAGTCTCATTGATTTATATAGCTATTGTTTTGTGGGCTTAAAAAGGTACCCCTGCCCGTACAGGCCAGTCGTGTCCGACTCTAGGGTTGTGCGCCCATCTCACTTAAGAGCCCGAGGGCCAGCGCTGTCCGGAGACACTTCCGGGTCACGTGGCCAGCGTGACGAAACTGCTCTGGCAAGCCAGCACCAGCACAGCACACGGAAACGCCGTTTACCTTCCCGCTATAAAGCGGTACCTATTTATCTACTTGCACTTAGGGGTGCTTTTGAACTGCTAGGTGGGCAGGAGCCGGGACCGAAAGACCATGCGATCGGCAAGTCCTAGGCACTGAGGTTTTTACCCACAGCGCCACCCGCGTCCCTGCTTTTTTTGTGGGCTTACTCCCAAGTTAAGTATGCATAGGACTATAGCCCTAAGGATTTTTTTCTGTTTCCGCTGCAAGGATATGCATACATGATGATGGGTGAGGGTCTCTATCCCCAGCCCCTCCTGGCACCTCTGCCCCCTGAGCATCATGATGCGGTGAGGATATTCAGCTGGTCTGTCTCTGGGGGATCCTGACTGTTGGTGGAGGGAAGCGTTTGGCTTAGGAATAACTGCCGCAGAAGCCTGTCGACCAGTTGCACAGGAAGTCAGGAAGGCGGATGCCTTGTGAGGAGCTGATAACTCAACACAAGGCTCCTTCCTGGCCCTGCCAGCTGCCTCCTCCCCTCCTCCCCTTCTGGTTTCATAATATCCCACAGACTGTGGGGAGTGGCCTTGGCAGATAGAGGCTTCAGAGAGGGTTAGATTGGGGCCCCTTCCAATTGCCGTTCTGGACTTCTGTGTCCCCCTTAAGGCCCTGTTCGCTTAAGGCTGTTCACACATTACATCCAACATGTGTGCTGATATGTATGCATATGCTGTTCGTCACACATAACATGCAGCGTCTAATTTTGATGCCCTTGAGACCCAACATGCATACAGTCTGTGTGCAAATAAGATGTTGCTGGACTGATCCTGGCTCCATTTGTTGCATGAACACATCAACAACTAAGTCGTGCCTTTTAGCAGGGGGAAGGTACTCATCGCCCTGAACCAAAACAGCCCACCGTGCCACGCTGGAGACAAGGGATATGTTCACATTCACGGCTTAAAACACACCAAGGTGTTTCAAGCCCCATTTGCACAATGTTGTTCACACCAGAGAGGGGGCAGAGATCTCGTCACCCAACTCACATGGCCTTTTTGGGTTCCCTGCCCCTTGCAACCCGCCCAGAACTCCTATTCATGAAGCTATCTTTGCCTGCACACTTATCTGCACATGTGCAACGGCTGTCACAAATTTGCACGCAATTCTGAAGTATGAAGTGAATGTTGCTTAAGTTTGCTTGGACTGAAGCTGGTGGGGGGAGACTGCATCTAACAGCAATATTTGTTAAGAAGCTGCAGAATCAAAAGAGATTGTGGCTAACGTCACATGAAGATAACTTCAGAAACTAGCAGTGGGAGTGTTAATGCGAACATACCCGGAATGTTCACACCGGAAAGCCAAGTCTCTCCCTTCATTCATCTGCTTTAAGGCACTGGATTGAATCTTACAGGGGAAGGGTTGCAAGCAAGCCTACATAAGTGGCATCCACTTGATAGCCATGCCTACAATATCCTTTCAAATGCCGGCTTCTTGCTGCCCTCAGAATCAGTGGGCAGCCAAAATAATCTTGCCTCTGGAATTTCCCTATGAAGTGCAACAGGATTGCAATACACACAGCTCTCGTGACAGTGACATCCATCTCTGTCTCTCTGCCCAAATTCCTGTGTTGCATGCAAAGACGCCTACAGGGAATATCCAGAAATAGATCCAGCCCCTGGGGAACTCTTTGTTGTTTTTTTAAGTTGTCCATATGGCAGAAAGAGACAGGAGGAGCCACAGAAACCACAGTAACGACCTTCCTGTGGTGGGCAGTGTTGTGGGATGTGACTGTGGTTGCCAGTGCAGGGTGGGAAAAGGACCTTGAGCAGGATAAATGCATCCCTTCCTAGGTCTTGTTTTGGCTACCCACCCTCCCACCCCCTGACACACTTGACCAGCTTCTGTTCCCCATTCATGGCAAGCTGCAGACATTTTACTGCAGCAATTCTGCCCGGGTCATACAATTTCCCTACATTGTGATGGCATCCTGCTTCGTAAACATGCCACCCGACGAAAGGAGGCAGCTTCTGGAACGGGTTTTATCCGTCTGGGCAGCTGCCATCAGAGTTGCCCTATAGCAGGAGTGGGGAAGCTTTATCAGCCAGAGAGGGACACATTTCCTTCTGGGGGCCATGTTCCAGTGATGGGCAGGACCGGATGCAAAAGCAGGTTGGACAATGGAGGTGACTCTTCCTTTCGGATGTGGCTGCACTTCAGCCACGCAAAAGTCAGAGGGTTCTACGGACACCCATTCGCTTCTCCAGTCTCAATCCAGGCAAGCGAGAGCCTTAGAGGGTACATTTTAGCCAGGCCAGAAGCACTTGAGCAGGTTGCGGAGTCGGGCCAGGGGATGGTGTGAGCTTTAGAGAGTGTTGACACCCAAAATACTGGGAGAACTGCCTTCAGCCCCAGGCCTGAGGTTCTCCCCCCTTGCCTCTTTATATTATGTGGCATAATGTGATCAATCCAAGCAAACCATGCTTTAAAACAGTGGTTTTTTGAGCCATCTTCACTGGATTGGATTGCACACATCCTTTGTAGGTATTTGGGAAGTGGGTCAGATATTAAGCTATAGCCACAGTCAGAAGTGCCCACAATTCTGGGCACGCTTACCAGGGAGTGAGGAGATTTCACCCCTCCCATATCCAATAATCTGCTGATGTTCTCTGCTGATTCTCCAGAGAGGAGGGGGCGGTTTCTGCTCTCTACTTATTCCGCTCCAGCCTCACATCAAAGAGAGAGAGAGAGAGAGACTGAGTGTTAGAGAGAGATTGTGTGTATAGATAAGGATGCTGCTAAGAGCAGCTGCAGACACTCAGTGCAGTTCAGCATTTTCGTTTAGACCTCATTTAGCTCTGTACATAGTTGTGTATTATAGTTGTAGATAGAATAAAAGAAGATATTCTACAGAGCTGCTCTCCGAGTCGTTTATGCTCTGCTATACTCTGCTGTCTGTACTCTGCTGTGCGACGACTGTCTTCTTGTTGGAGTGAATCCGGTGGTCACAACTCTGAGTTGTGAGTCCACAGCACTTAGACCTGTTCCTGTGCAGAAGGTGGTCTCTGGAAGTGCTACCCCAGCTCGCCTGGCCCAGTAGGCGGCTGAAGTGGATGAGTCCAGTCGGTGGCACTGGCTCAAGGGCGATGCTGACAGGGAGACGGTTCCACTGAACACAATACTTTATAGTTTTGTGTAAGGGTGCTTCCAGATGGGGTCCTTATGTTGCAAACAGGTTGTTGAAATACATTTGTTTCTGTTCACTGTGGGCTAAAGGGAGTCTCGTGCTTTTCGGACAGGAGCAACATCTATCTCCATTTGTTGTTGTTTCTTGAAAAAAAATATGTACGTATAGAGTGGTGTTGCACAAGACTAGCATTTAGCTCTACCAAAATCCTGAAAAAGAGGTCTTGCACAAGCTCTTCAAAGTCCCCGTATACGTACTGCAATTAAGAAATCCTCCGCATGGCGTGAGACCTCGAGAGAACGACTCCTCCAAACTTGTTTGTTGAAATCCCGATGTGCAACTGGAAAAAGGCACACTCCTGTCATTTGGGCTGCCGGGAACGAAAAGAGGTAGGTTGCGCTCAAGTGAGGAGCAAATGGAAGTCAATGTGTGCTGATGTATGGACAACCCAGCAAAACATCACCGCTCATGTGACAAACTGCCCATCCCCCCAAAAATATGCTAATGACCTTCTAAGCCAGCAATCGATACAGATGTATGACCGGTTCTTTTAACTTAATTAATTTAACATGTGACTATGTTTGGCAGTGAAGCGGGATATGGGTGGCGCTGTGGGTTAAACCACAGAGCCTAGGACTTCCCGATCAGAAGGTTGGCGGTTTGAATCCCCGCGACGGGGTGAGCTCCCGTTGCTCGGTCCCTGCTCCTGCCAACCTTGCAGTTCAAAAGCACGTCAAAGTGCAAGTAGATAAATAGGTACCACTCTGGTGGGAAGGTAAACGGCGTTTCCGTGTGCTGCTCTGGTTCGCCAGAAGCGGCTTAGTCATGCTGGCCACATGAACCAGAAGCTGTACGCCGGCTCCCTCGGCCAATAAAGCGAGATGAGCGCCGCAACCCCAGAGTTGGCCACGACTAGTCAGGGGTCCATTTACCTTTACCTTTATGTTTGGCAGCACAGGGTGGGAAAAGGACCTTGAGCAGGAGAAATGCGTTCCATCCTAGGATTTATTTCAGCTGCCCATTCCTGCCCCCAAACACACACACTCTGCCACCTTCCGTTCCCCAATCATGGCAAACTACAGATATTTTTGCAGCGATTCTGCCCGGGTCATACAATTTCCCTACATTGTGATGGCATCCTGCTTTGTAAACATGCAACCTGACGAAAGGAGGCAACTTATGGAATGGGTTTTATCCATCTGAGTGGCTGCCATGAGAGTTGCCCTATAGCAAGAGTAAAAGGTAAAGGGACCCCTGACCATTAGGTCCAGTCGTGACCGACTCTGGGGTTGTGGCGCTCATCTCGCTTTAGTGGCCGAGGGAGCCGGCATACAGCATGACTAAGCCGCTTCTGGCGAACCAGAGCAGCGCACGGAAACGCCATTTGCCTTCCTGCCGGAGCAGTACCTATTTATCTACTTGCACTTTGATGTGCTTTCGAACTGCTAGGTTGGCCGGAGCAGAGACTGAGCAACGGGAGTCCTAAGCGCTGTGGTTTAACCCACAGCGCCACCCACATCCCTCTATAGCAAGAGTGGGGAACCTTTGTTAGCCAGAGTGGGCCATGTTTCCTCATGGACAACCCTCTGGGTTTCCGTGTTGGGCAGGGCCAGATGCAGAAGGAGGTGGGACAACTGCAGGTGGAACTCTCAACCGACTTTTAAAATAATATTAAACAAGTAGAACAGAATTCGTTCATCCCCCCCCCCCTTCAAAATATAGTCCGGCCCCCCACAAGGTCTGAGGGACAGTGGATCAGCCCCCTGATGAAAAAGTTTGCTGACCCCTGATTGGTTTCAAGTGAGCAGAAGAATAGATTTCTTAGTTTACAAAAATTCTTAGGAATCTAAGAATAGATTTCTTAGTTTACAAAAATACATGCCTTGTCTCTTTTTTCAAGCTTATGAGAGCATGGAAGATAGTGAGCGAAAGAGAAAGATATGTGCAAGACAGTGAGAATGGCATGGAACTGGGTGGGTATGTCTCCACTATTACTGTAATCTAGTGCACTGTCATGGTTTCCCTCAAGAAACCCTGGGAACTGTAACCCCATGACAGGATTAAGACGTTCACCCAGGAATGCTTAGCATTGCCACAAAACGACCATTCTCAAGAAACCCCAAGAACACTTAAAGCATTAAAAAAAAAAAATTCCTCAGGTTTGTAGCATAGCTACAACCTCTGGTTCTCTTTGTGTGTTTCTTAAATGGCGACCTTGTATCTGAAATGTAACCTCTCCTCACGCCCAGCACCATCTTGCAGTGTGTCCCTGTGGAGCGTTTGTCGTGAACTTTCTCACGCTGCATCCAGTTATTCCTTCCAGGTGGGAACACTTAGGTTGTGTCACAACATGAGTGTGACCTGCACATTCGGGACCAGTGGAAGACATTCCGCCGCCTGAGGCAAAGGACAAGATGGCGCCTCACCACCTCCACCAATTCCATATACAGAAACCGACAAGAGGCGAGAGAGATCACCCGCCACTATACTTGGGTGCAGCAGGCTAGTTTAGGGGGCGCAGGGCAGGCCGTATGACACATACCACTCCATCTTCTCCCAGCCCCTCATCATCTGCCGCCTGAGGCAGCTGCCTAACCCCACCTAATGACAGAGCCGGCCCTGTGCTGTGTATTGAAGCGCCGTCTTGCGTGTACTCCTGCTTGTCTTCCCTTTTGTTTTATTCCGTTCTCTGGCATCCCTGTTCGTTTATATCTGTTTGCAGGGTATGTTTGTGCCAGGGTAGCCTCGGAGCGGCAGATACCCTCTCTCTAGTTTTCTTCCTTTGTGTGGTGTGTGTGTGTGTGTGTTTGTGGTGTTCTGTGGACTCTCTTCCTTCGAGCTCTGTAAGTGCAGATAGGAGACGGCTCTGTGGCCTTTCTTGGAAAGGCAGGGTGCAACACAAGGCTTTGTGGGAGGGAAGAAAACCCTTGAGCCATCGCCGCCACCGGCCCTGTGGTTTCCCTGCCCCTTGCACAGGGGCGGCTCCTGTTATGTAATATCAGCAGCCCCCAGCGAGGCGAGGCGGGACACGCACTGTACAGCTCTGGCCACCTGGAGTCTGTGGGACCGACTGCTGCAGCGATGGAAGCTCCTTGAGGGCCCTTTTCGAGCAGTCCTAGCCCGTCAAGGGAAAACGGCACCCACCGCTTGGAAAACTGGGGGGGTCCTTTCTCCTGCACATCCCAGAGGAGACCCTTTCCCCTTTTTGCTTCCTCGTCCACCCTCTCCGGCTGCACACCTGGCCCAGGCAGCTAGGAATTCCTGCAGGTAAGAAGCCATGCCGCCACTGCCTCAAAGGGTACCATTGTTTGCAGCCCTCTCTAGCGAGGCGGGGGCTATTTGTCTCCTTGGTTGCGTGGCCAGGTGAGAGAGAGGGGTGAAGGCTGTAGCAGGAGCAAGAAGAGGGGGCAGGATCTCAAACCGAGCCGCTCTTCCTATGGGAGCACCCCCCTTTCCCAAATGAATGTTAGAAATTCTAGGGCCAGCCATTTCCCTGGCCCATGGGGTAGATAGGCATCACCTTCAAATCGCTCCCTCTACCCACCCCCAGAAAACTCTGGTTGTTGACAGAAGTCCCTCAGGCTCTCTGCCTCCTCCATGTCAGGTCCTTCACTATTTTGGGCAGGTAGCTTTTTCAGAAGGACTGAACTCATACAACATGGGCTCCAGGGACTTTTTTGTGTTCACGTCTCATAATGAGGAGCAAAGAAGCTTCTTTCCCTCAGAAGCTGCCCTTATCCAGTGTTGAAGTTGCAGGTGCGTTTTATGGGGTGTTTTGATCAGGAACCTTAATGGCTTGTTCCCGTCGAGTCTCTTTTTTCTGAGCAACTGTGTCTCATTTTGCAAGGGAAAATGTAATTATTTCCTGCACCCCAGGGGTGGAAGGGAGCAGAACATTTGTACATTCAAATGGCGCACACCAAGGTCACATTTGCACCATGCTCTTAAAGCACTATTGCACCTCTTTAATGGTTGCACAGAATCCTGGGAACTGTAGTTTGTGAAGGGTTCTGATCTCACAGAGCTAAAGTTCCCAGCAACCTTAAGAAACTACAGTTCCCAGTATTCCCCGCGACTTTGAATATATGGTCTGACTATGGCATTAGGCTGCAGCATTCTCCTGTGGGGCAGAGAGGTAATTTTAGACTCTGGGTTAGGATGTTAAATGGCTGTGTGTATTTGCTTGCTGCAAAATATTTGTAAACTAGCCTTTCCTTGCTGCAGTTGTTGCCACACACACACACACACCCTGCACCCGTTCATTCTGCACGGGCATTTTTGAAGTGCGCAGGTTCACTTGCAAACAAGCCAGCAACAAGCAGCCTTGTGCACAAACACAACCCAGCAATACAGAACCACACAGATGAAGAGAAACATCCTTTACCTAATCCAGGTCTTGTGCGTGTACATTTGTGTTGCAAGCCAGCACAACCAGCCTGTGTGAGGATGAAAGAAAGTGGCTGTCACAGCTGTTATAACAGCGGGAGTGGGGAGTTGGGCATTTGCAAAAGGAAACATCCCCATACTTCTTGAGCTGGGGTATGCAATTGCTTCATGCATGCTTGTGAAGGCATTTCCCCCCCATATTATGATGCAAGATGACCTGTGGGAATCCTGGAGTAAACACAAACTTTTGGGTCCACGATAGGTGGAAGTTGTTTAGGGAAGTGTGTAGCCGGCCAGCTCTCTCTGGAATGAGCCACCCCGGGTTAATTTGAATCCAGGGCTGAGGTGCAGGTATTGGATTTGGGTGTTGTGGCTCAGGGTCCCTCCAGACTGATGTTTTATTTGGGGTGCTTTCTTGCAGCATGTTCCTGACACAATAACAGGGTGTTGGTGGTGGTCTTATTCTGCTTTATTAGCTGTGATTTTCTTATTTATTTCACAATATTTACTGCTTGATTGCCATAAAGCATCAAAGCAGTTTAGAAAAAAGGAATAAGTTTAAAAATAAGTGGAAAAACCAGTTAAAAACAACTATTTAAACCACTCAAAAACAATAGAAATCAACAAGCTAAAAAACACACAATTAAAACACGTGCCAGCTAGCCTTTTCTAAACAAAAGCATTTTTTTAGCAAAGAGAACAGTGAAGGCTGCTGCCTGATGTCAATAGGAAAAGAGATCCATTTATTACACATATGATGCTTTCCCAGTGCTATTGCTGTCTGGAGGGGCTGTCATGTAATAAAAGTGAGACAACCCGATCCCTTAGATTTTTGTGGTATGAAAAGTTATGGGATTTCAGCGCATGTACTGGTGGGAAATGAAGCAGTATAACTGCCCAAACGCTTTTGCAGAAACAAATAGTATTGAAGGTGGGGTTGTGTCTGACAGCCCTGACAGCAGCACGAACACAAATCATCACAAACGCCCTATAGAAAATATGTCTCTTGAGTCTGGGAATGCGTGAGGCACATGAGCCAGAGGAATGTAGTGGAGCACTGGATTTGCGTGTGAGATTCAAAGCCTTGCTTAGCTATGAAGTCCCGAGGGTTACCTTTAACCAAGTTATTTTGAATAACGTTGACTAGAGAGATAGAGAGATGGTAGTGTTTGTTTGCATGGTGGAGAGAAAGACACAAATACGCACAGAGAAAGAGAGAGAGGGAGAAAGAATGAGAGAGACTTATATATGGTACTTTTTTCTACAAAAAAAAATGTTTAGGGGTACTCTCATTTTGACTCAAGAAAATCACCACATTATAGTTCAAATCGGGGAAAATAAATACAGTAAATGGACAAAAGCACAAAGATTTTCAAAAAGTTTAGGGGTATGCGTCCCCGTCCCCCCAGAAAAAAGCACTGCTTATATACATAAATATATATTAAATTGTTTTATTTGTATCATTGCCCTTTTGCCTCTGCTGAAGAAGTTATTTCTTATTTCAGAAACCTGCAAAACTTATTTATCCAGAGGCAGCAGCAGCAGGCAAAAAGGAACATTTGTGTGCATTGTATAAAGCAAAACCTCTCTCAAACTGCTTTCAACCCTCCTTAAAATTGTAGCTTGGCTCCTGGCAGTATGGTCCTGGCAAGTCGTAAGGAGGATTTTACCAGTACCCTTCTCCCTCAGGCTAGCAGATGTGTTGATGTTATGCTAAAAGGCCACCCTAAGCTCCTTGGAAGGTGGCAGGAATAAAAAGGAGTGCCTTTGAGCATGTTCAGAGTGCCTTACATGCGCTCCCAACCCCTCATCTGCAGTTTGGGATAAGGGCTTCCAGAGCAAAGGGACTTTCAGGATGTGTGGCGTTTTGGTTTTAGCTCCGACAGCTCCTATTTTACATGTTAAGTGTACAGGGGAGGGAAGTTTGGACCTTGTTTATTTCCCCTTTATGGTTTGTGGTGGTGCATTAATCTACATGATCCAAACTGTCTAGTCAACCTGCTTGCCAGAGGTGTCATTGTGTAATAGGAATGTGACTTTGTGTGTGTGTGTTTGGAGGTCCCTCTGTTAACATGGAAGTTTTAACTTCTCCTGAGCAGCCTTCTTCTGATCTTTGTGTACCATATCACTCCTCTCTGCCATGCTGTTTCCTCCTGTGTTGTGTGCAGCGGCATCTGTCAATAGCACCACAAATTACTCCCTGCCCAATCTGTGTTGGTGGAGATGGGCAGCACACACACGCTTCCTTCAGGACCACTGTTACCTGGGTGTTATGGGAACATTCCAAAATATGTGTGTGTTTCTCCGTGCGTGTATATTCCAGATAGAAATATGAATAACACATGTGTGTGTTCATGTATGCATGTACACGTGTTCTCAATCTAATGCCCTCTCCTGGATAGAACCAGAAGTCTTTGCGTTGTATCTGCTTTCTGTTGTAAATGATTTTTATTGGTTTCACATATAATCACATTACGTAACATTCTACCCTTTTATTTTATCTCTTTGGCTCAACTGAGCCTAAGAACTTCCCTCCCTCCCGTCTGTTGGTTTACAAAATTAAACTTTACATCTTTACATTTCGCTTCGTTTCCTATCCTTGTTATAAAAGGTAAAGGGACCCCTGACCATTAGGTCCAGTCGTGGCCGACTCTGGGGTTGCGGCGCTCATCTCTCTTTACTGGCCGAGGGAGCCGGCGTACAGCTTCTGGGTCATGTGGCCAGCATGACTAAGCTGCTTCTGGCGAACCAGAGCAGCGCACGGAAATGCCGTTTACCTTCCCGCCGGAGTGGTACCTATTTATCTACTTGCACTTTGACGTGCTTTCGAAGTGCTAGGTTGGCAGGAGCAGGGACTGAACAACGGGAGCTCACCCTGTCGCGGGGATTCGAACCGCCAACCTTCTGATCGGCAAGTCCTAGGCTCTGTGGTTTAACCCACAGCGCCACCCGTGACCCATCCTTGTTATATCATTACCTAAAATATTATATCACTCAACCTGAACAGGTAGCAATTTCATCTTACAAATCTTCAGATAACCCTGCTAATGATGTTAATTGCTTACTGTTGTCCTTCCAATATAATATAAATTTGTCCCAGTCCTTTTGGAATGCTTGATCTCGCTGGTTCCGGATTCTTCCTGTCACTTTCACCAGTTCTGCAAAGTCCATCAACTTCATCTGCCACTCTTCTTTTGTTGGTAACTCCTGTTGTTTCCATCTTTGGGCTAACAAAATTCTTACCACAGTTGTTGCGTATAAGAACAATTTTTTATCTTGTCTCAGTAGCTCTCTACCCACTATACCCAATAAGAAAGCTTCTGGTTTTTTAACAAAAGTGTTTTTAAACATTTTCTTTAACTCATTATATATCATTTCCCAGAAAGCTTTTACCTCTTTACATGTCCACCACATGTGGTAAAAAGTACCTTCCTTTTCCTTACATTTCCTTACAGTTCATTTTTTGTTCTATACATTTTAGCCAGCGTTATAGCTGCTTTCTGGCAACAGAACTCTCTGCGCTGCTTCGCTTTCTGCCCTGGCGACAGAGTTGGAGTCATTCCCTCCTATCAATGTGTGGGTCCTATATGTAACTGTGGGTACGTGTGCACCAAGCACACACAGGTAATTCAGATCTTACACACCTGGGGCCATTATAAGCAGGTTCCACCTGAATAAAGGCTCTACATGTGTGTCTAGGGCAGGGGTGGAGATCTCAGAACTCTTCTCAGGCCACAAGTCCACTCTCTGCGCCACTCATTGCCACGGCTTTGCACCGCAGATGGTTTGGCCTGGCTGGAAAGTGTTCTTGATCTCTGATGGTGCCTTTTGCTTGTCCAGATGGAAGATAGAGTTGTTTGAGTGTGTATGTACAAACTAGCCTACTATACAAAGGTAAAAATTACATTCACGGCTCCACCTACAGCTTCGCCTACCATTCTGGAATGATATGGCCCCTGAAAGGCTTCACAGAAGGGAATGTGGCCCTTGGTATTGTCTCTCCAGGGTCTCAAGCCAGGAGAGGTTTTCCCCATCACCTATAACTAGACCCTGCTAACACGACTCTGGTTGTTGCTGGACTCTCTCCAATTCCCATCAGCCTCAGCTGTCATGTGCAATGGTCAGAGATGATGGGAGTTGTAGTTCAGCAGCATTAGGAAGGACCGCAGGCCCCCCCACCTGTTTTAACTGCAGACATTGGGGGTTGAGTCTGGCAGCTCAGACATGCAAAGCATGGGTTTATGACAGAGCCATGGGGCATTTCCAAACGCCTGGTGTGGCTGGTACACCACCTTCTGAGAAGTGGGAAGGGAAGGCTTGCCCCATTCGGGGGATCTTTGGTTGGACCAGAGATGAGCTTGTTTAGAATGGAGGAACCTTGCTTAGCATGAGGGCCACAATCTGTCCTGAGTAAAGCTGTGTGCCATGATCGGCCAGAATCAAAAATGGGCAGAGCAAGTAGTGCAACTCGTCTTTCTACCGGCTGATTTTCAGCCATGCAAAAGCCAGAGGTTTCAACATACATCCACACCCCTCTGTCTTCCTTCCAGGCAAGTGAGAGGCATGATCGCAGTTCAGTAACACATTCCAGCCAGGCAGAAATACACAGGGCGTGAAGCAGAGGCGTGTGGCCTGGGGGCTTGGGGAGAGGGGTAGTAGCCTGGGGAGAGCCAGTGTGGTGTAGTGGTTAAGAGCGGTAGACTCGTAATCTGGGGGACCGGGTTCGCGTCTCCGCTCCTCCACATGCAGCTGCTGGGTGACCTTGGGCCAGTCACACTTCTCTGAAGTCTCTCAGCCTCACTCACCTCACAGAGTGTTTGTTGTGGCGGAGGAAGGGAAAGGAGAATGTTAGCCGCTTTGAGACTCCTTAGGGTAGTGATAAAGCGGGATATCAAATCCAAACTCTTCTTCTTCTTCCTGAGAGTTGGAGAAAGAGACTTGTAGGGCTACATCTGAACCTTTGAAGACCAAAGGTTCCTCACACCGGGTTTAATCCAACACTTAAAAAAACCAACCTAGGGAACAACCAGCACACCATGTGATAATGAATGCCACAAGTCAACAAGAACTAAGAGCCACCTTACTGAGTCTAGCCTCACGTCATTGTCAAAAGATTTTGGTAGACACATAACACAAATGCTCATCCCCTGTTGTTTGGGCCCAAGATCTGGTGTTCAGAGGTATTCTGCATCTGCATTTGGTGATTCCATTTTGCACCCATAATGCTGGCAGTTTTGGCATCCTCCATCGCCTCTTCCTTTTCCTAACTTGCCAGGTTACCTATTGTTGGGATGGGAGAAACAAGCTGAGGAATTTGTAGTTTAGAAATCCTGCTGAAGCCTTGCTCATATTAATGCATTTTCTCTCCCCCATCACCACCGTTGGCCTCAGAAGACTTGAGGTGTCTCAGGAGCTCTGGGTGTGGGGTTTTTTCCCCTCTTCTTCTTATGCAACATCCCAGCAGAGGATCGGAAATTGCAGGGCCAGTCTCTGTCGAAATGCGCACGGGAAAAGCAAAGGGCGAGAGGCGATAGCAGACCACAGAGAGAGGTTCCGGGGTGGGGTGGGCGGGAGGAAGAGAGCAGAGCAGTTTCAGATCCTTGGGGCCTCCCACAATAACAGTACTTTGCCTATGAGCGCATCACACACCATAAATGTCCCCAGGGAGAAGGAGCGCACCACAGTTACATTGGAGAGCATGGCCAGAGGGATGGATGGCTCAAATCAACGGAGGGTGGGGGCATCACAAATGCAACACACACACATACAAAGGCTACTGGGCTTGAAGACTCCAGCCTAGTGGTTCTCAACCTGTGGGTTCCCAGATGTTCTTGGACTACAACTCCCATCATCCCTGAGCTCTGGCCTTGCTAGCTAGGGGTGATGGGAGTTGTAGTTCAACAACATCTGTGGACCCACAGGTTGAGAAAGACTGCGAGTCTGGCCTGAGATGTGTAGTGGACCAGCACAGATGTCTTTTCCATTGTGCTTTCATGGAGATTTGTGCTTACGATGGTGCTGGGGTGGCTACCGTTGACCCCACTTCCGATACTGTTTACACCTGCAAAAGTTTTGGGGCGAGCGTACTGCTTCACCTCCAATCAGTGCAATCCCATGACATCCCCCTGAAATCTTGGAACTTTTAACAATGAAAGATTCATTCTACTCCATATTTCTAAATTTCTTTTTACCTCAAGCCAAATTTTTTTCATAGTTATTTTTAAATAGGTTTATATTTCTTGATGTTAACCAAATCTTGGAACTTTTCATACCACAAATATTCTTGGCAGTGGGGAGGGAGGGGTTGGAAGAGCAATATTTCAGATAACAATTGCTTTGAAAAAGATGCCCAAATCCCTGCACTTCAATCACACGAGTAGACTGTGGTTTTTAATAGTTCTGCCTAATCCCTCTCCCTTTCTGTTGGCAAGGAAATTGAATTTTTTAAAGCCTTACATAGCATAAGATGCATTAGCCAGATGGGCGAGGTGGAAATAATGAAATTATCATTAAATTATTATTAGCTGATTGCAGTCACGTGGTGCGATTTTACTACAGTGCAATTGGTGGTCCCAAACTAGGCTAAATTTCTGTTTTTGACTGACTGACTCCAGCTACGAAAGCTGAAGCCGCTGAACACTCTCTTGAGCTGAGATATTGTTTAGGGCAGGCTTCCTCAACCTCAGATCTCCAGATGTTTTGAGAGTGCCCATCATCCCTGACCACTGGTCCTGCTAGCTAGGGATCATGGGAGTTGCAGGCCAAAAACATCTGGAGGGCCGAGGTTGAGGAAGCCTGGTTAGGGGGTTGTGCTGCTGCTATGTATACTTTTTTTGTATCTTTATTTTCAGATATTATGTGGAGATTGTTCAGTTGGGTTGTGTACTTTCTGGTGTGTTTTACTTCATGGTTTATGACTACTTTTGCTATGTTTGTAATTATGTAAATCTTTTCGCATCGTAAGCCGCCTTGAGCATGGTTTTAACTATGGAAAGGCGGCCTACAAGTAAGACGATGATTATTGTTCCACTTTCGTTGTGGTATAGCGCATGGGCGCTCCCCCAAAAGGCAATAATGTGGTAACACTGGAAAATCATCACCTGACATATAATAAAGGAGAAGGATTTGTAGGCGGTCCAGGATGACTCCAGCGATGATGAACTATTGTTGTGTCAGCAGCATGTTGCAGTCCAAAGGGAACCCTTGGGCTATTTTCTACTCTGTTCTGATTGGCAATGGCCAATAGTGGTCACAATAGTAACATGAAAGTTGTGGCTATGTCCCCATAGATAAGCCAGTCTACCAGCTCCATTCGGTAAACCAGCTGAGACCCTTCCTGCTCACGCACTGTCTCGCCAGAGTGGTTCATGGGCTGGTTATTTCCTGCTTGGAGTACTGCAACACGCTCTACATAGGGCTACCTTTGAAGGTGACTTGGAAACTACATCTAATCCAGAACATGGCTGCCAGACTAGTGACTGGGAGCAGCCTCCGGGACCATAGAACACCGGTCCTAAAGGATCTTCACTGGCTCCCAGTACATTTCCGAGCACAATTCAAAGTGTTGGTGCCGACCTTTAAAGCCCGAAACAGCTTTGGCCCTGAAGGAGCATCTTCACCCCATCGTTCAGCTCGGACACTGAGATTCAGCTCCGAGGGCCTTCTGGCGGTTCCCTCACTGCAAGAAGTGAGGTTACAGGGAACCAGGCAGAGGGCCTTCTCGATAGTGGCACCCACCCTGTGGAATGCCCTTCCATCAGATGTCAAGGAAATAAACAACCATTTGACTTTTAGAAGACATCTGAAGGCAGCCCTGTTCAGGGAGGATTTTAATGTCTGATGTTGTATTGTGTTTTAATTTGTTGGAAGCCGCCCAGAGTGGCTGGGGGAACCCAGTCAGATAGGTGGCATAAAAATAAATAATGATGATGATAATCTTCCATCTTGACAGTGGATGGGTTTAATGGTCACACTGTCTTCTAGGCAACCAGCTAGGGGCCACGTGTCAGACCGGTGTGTAGGGATAGAGGGGAAAGTGGGGAGAGCAATTAATGTGAATTCTACCTTTATACGGGTGGCGCTGTGGGTTAAACCACAAAGCCTAGGACTTGCCGATCAGAAGGTCGGCGGTTCGAATCCCCGCGACGGGGTGAGCTCCCATTGCTCGGTCCCTGCTCCTGCCAACCTAGCAGTTTGAAAGCATGTCAAAGTGCAAGTAGATAAATAGGTACCGCTCTGGCGGGAAGGTAAACGGTGTTTCCGTGTGCTGCTCTGCTTCGCCAGAAGTGACTTAGTCATGCTGGCCACATGACCCAGAAGCTTTACGCCGGCTCCCTCGGCCAGTAAAGCGAGATGAGCGCCGCAACCCCAGAGTCGATCACGACTGGACCTAATGGTCAGGGGTCCCTTTACCTTTACTTACCTTTATACAGTAGGCTACTTTCTATGCGTTGCCAGCATTCAAGGACAATTCCAGCCAGGCAAAAACATGCAAAGGAAGACTGGTTGGAGGGTGTGGTCTGTGGAGAGTCCCAAGGGCCAGAGAGCTAGGACTAGAGGGCCACGTCCATACGTGGTCTGAGGTTTCCCATCCCTGCTTTAGCACACAGGTTTTCTCAGTCCTCTCAAAGATGCCAGCCAGCCAGACAAGGTTCAGTGACTTTCCCAATTCAGCCACCTGGCAAGCAGGAGCGAACACAGCATGCGGCTGCCTAAGACGTTTCTGCTGTCCCTGCGTGTACCTTCCTTAGAGGAGGAATTTCAAATCCTTGGATGAGCAGGAAGTACTGACATGGTCCCACTCTGTATTTTATCTTTCTTGGCATATGCTTCCCCTCCCAGCTTCCTGCAGAAATATAGATAGGTTAGTAATCCACCAGGCTCTGGAGTGGGCAACAACATTTTGAAACAGTAGGCTCAATCCAGCAAAAGTTAGTCATGGCTAAGGGTGGTTTCTGACTAATGTCTGGGAATCAGCATGTTTTTACATGAGTAGAATGTGTCCTTTTATTTAAAATGCACCTCTAGGTTATTTGTGGGGCCTGCCTGGTGTTTTTACATGAGTACAATGTGTGCTTTTATTTAAAATGCATCTCTGGGTTATTTGTGGGGCACAGGAATTCGTTCATTCCCCCCCAAAATACAGTCTGGCCCCCCACAAGGTCTGAGGGACAGTGGACTGGCCCCCTGCTGAAAAGGTTTGCTGACCCCTGACTTAGAGGTTGGCCCCAGAGAGAGCCGACATGCCTGACTCTCACTCCCATCCCCCCCTCCACCAAATTTTAATTTCTTCCTGGAATGAATGGCAATTTCCAAGCAGGCTGCTAATTTGTATGATCTACAAGGGGAATCCACTGAATTTATTTGAGGCTGGTTTGAAGGGCTGTTAGGGTGTGTGAAGAGCTGTCCTGCCCAAGTCTGGTTTGAAGATCCAGAAAGGAGAGGGGCCTTGAAATTGCCCGTCAACACTGTGCAGCCTCTCATTTACACCCAGCACACTTCCACCACTGCTATGGGAAATGATAGTGCACATGGTGCTAGCCACAAATTATATCTATCTTCTCATTTCTGAGATAATACTGGATCTCTCCCTAAACCAGCTTCAAATCGAATGGGGGAAAAGGACGACCTAACTGCATTTCAAGCTGGTAATTTCACGGCCTAGGACCCTCGTACCTATGGGACCGCCTCTCCCGGTATGCCCCATGGAGAGCCTCAAGGTCCATAAACAGCAACACCCTGGTGGTCCTGGCCCCTAAGGAAGTTAGATTAGCCTCAGCCAGAGCCAGGGCCTTTTCAACACTGGCCCCTGGTGGAACGCTCTGCCTCATGAAACCAGGGCCCTGCGGGATCTGATTTCTTTTTCTAGGGCCTGTAAGACAGAGTTGTTCCGCCTGGCCTTTGGCTTGGAGCCAATTTGATTCCCTCCCTCCCTCTCTTTCTTTTTTCCTTTCCTTCTCCTCCTGCAATGAGGCTACATTTTAATATTTTAATGTCTCAATATTTTAATGTTGTATTTTAATCTTGTTTTTAAGTTGTATTCATTCAACTTGTTTTTCTTATTGCTTGTTAGCCGCCCTGAGCCTGGCCTTGGCTGGGGAGGGCGGGGTATAAATTATTATTATTATTATTATTATTATTATTATTATTATTATTATTATGTACGCAGCCTTTGTGCTTGGGCAGCAGAGGGAGCAGCGGCAAAAGCCACCTGGCCACAGCCTTGCCCGCTACGGTGTGATATATTGTAGCTGGGGTTGTGTTTTTATGGCTCAAAAGGGGAGAAGAGGCCTGGGAACACAGGACTGTGCATATTCCATGTGCAAACACAGGGACGAACGAATGTTGCAAAATTCATTCTTTTGTTAATCAAGGGGAGTGGTACATTTCCACCCTTAACCACAGGAAATCTTATTCAACAGCTCCTCAGGCTTCTGATGAAATTTCGCCCACTTATTTTTAAGCATACTTTTGCAACCATAAGGTCTAGTAACTTAGCGGGGTTTTTTGGAGGGGAAAAAAAAGCTTGGTACAGTACTGAGATTCTCAGAAATCCAGTAGCCAACGAAGCATTCCTGGGCTTTCTCAGTGTGCGGTTGCCTGGAATCACAGGATATACAGTGGTACCTCGGGTTACAGACGCTTCAGGTTACAGACGCTTCAGGTTACAGACTCTGCTAACCCAGAAATAGTACCTCGGGTTAAGAACTTTGCTTCAGGGTGAGAACAGAAATCGTGCGGTGGCAGTGGGAGACCCCATTAGCTAAAGTGGTAAAAGGTAAAGGTAAAGGGACCCCTGACCATTAGGTCCAGTCGTGGCCAACTCTGGGGTTGCGGCGCTCATCTTGCTTTATTGGCCGAGGGAGCCGGCGTACAGCATGACTAAGCCGCTTCTGGCAAACCAGAGCAGCGCACGGAAACACCGTATACCTTCCCGCTGGAGCGGTACCTATTTATCTACTTGCACTTTGACGTGCTTTTGAACTGACAGGTTGGCAGGAGCAAGGACCGAGCAATGGGAACTCACCCCGTCGCGGGGATTCGAACCAGCGACCTTTGGATCGGCAAGCCCTAGGCTCTGTGGTTTAACCCACAGCGCCACCTGCATCCCAGCTAAAGTGGTACCTCTGGTTAAGAACAGTTTCAGATTAAGAACAGACCTCCAGAACGAATTAAGTTCTTAATCCGAGGTACCACTGTACATAGACATGGCGGAGAATACGGTTCAGCTGGGGATCCCTGTGCTTAAAGAAAGATTCTTCTTCTGTGGATGTGGCCTCGCCATACCCCAGAAACAGCTGCATTCCATTGTTATCAGCCTTTGATGGTAATCATGGAAGAAGCAAGAACTCCCAATGATCCTCTTTCATTCAGGGCTGGCACCCAGTCAGAAGGGCTGCTGCTGGTGCAACCCAGACACAACCAATCTGCTTCTCCAGATTGCCTTTGCGGGGTCATAAATCAACTCTGACAGCATCGTGGGCACATGCGCAATGAGCAGGCGGGTACTTTCTCATCTTGGAAGCCGCTGCAGGAGCAGAGCAGTCTGGGCTGTGGAATCTTAACACTTTATGGGGCAGTATCTTTGGGGCTGCTTTCTACTTTCGCAGGGACATAGGAAAGCGGCCTCAGGACTACCTCAGACAGTCTGTTTCTAAAGCGTTCATCCTTATTTGCTTGCACAAAGCTTATGTGGATTATTATATTCAGCCTTCGCTGAGCATTTATCCTGATTTGTTTGCATGGTGATCATACAACATGGGTAGGCAAACGAAGGCCTGGGGGCCGGATCTGTCCCAATCTTCTGAATCTGGCCCGCGGACAGTCCAGGAATCAGCATGTTTTTACATGAGTAGAATGTGTCCTTTTATTTAAAATGCATCTCTGGGTTATTTGTGGGGCATAGGAATTCTTTCATCCGCCCCCCAAAAAAATATTCTGGCCCCCTACAAGGTCTGAGGGACAGTGGACTGGCCCCCTGCTGAAAAATTTTGCTGACCCCTGTCATAATGAGCATTTATCCTGCATTCACCCAGATCTGCTTGTGGTGTGTTTACCTGTCATTCCATTAATCATTTCTTTCCTGCATTTCCACACTTCCTTAGTGCAAAAATCCAGTTTCGATGCCTCTGAACACCAGGTGCTGTGGACCAATAAGACGGTGTGTGTGTGGATGGAGGTCTTTCGTTCTTCTGCCCTGCTTGTGGACTTCTCTAAGTTGTATCAGGCTGGCCACTGTTCCAGTTTTTTACCTGCCCTTTAACATCAGGTCCTTCGACAGGTTTCAACAATTTAAACTGCAATATCAAAAGCAGCTAAAATTAAATTCAAGTCACAAGAATAGGCAAGTTGAGGAACCAGCCCAAGTAAGGGATTGAACCCAGGTCTTCGCCAACCAAAGTACAGCACTCTTAATGAGGATGGCAGGGCCAGACAGAACTGAGTCTGTTCCACCAGTGTTTTTAGGTGCACAATGATGTATTTGGGTATCGTTGCATAATAGGCTTGTCAGCTGCCTTGGGTACCGTAATGTAGAAAGGCAATATACAAATTAAAAAACTAACATGAAAAATCCAGTCTCCAAGGCAAAAAAGAAAGAAATAAAGAAACGAAAAGGCAGTGGTGAAATATATTTGGAGTCAAGTGTGGATTTCATGCTCTTTATTCAGCTCAGAGTAGTGAGGAATGGAAGTTCCCCTGAAATGTCTGCTTTATATACATTATTTACACAATGGGCCCCACGTGATTGGCTAATTCTGGGATTCTCCTGTAGGCCAATCAGGTTGCGGATTCACTTCCACCCAGAGTTGGATTGGGTGGCTCCTGCAGACCAATCAGACTGCTGCATTCTGGATCCTATTGTTCTAGGACCAATCAGGCTGCTGCATTCTGGATCCTATTGTTCTAGGACCAATCAGGCTGCTGCATTCTGAATCCTATTGTTCTAGGACCAATCAGACTGCTGCATTCTGAATCCTATTGTTCTAGGACCAATCAGACTGCTGCATTTTGGATCCTATTCAACTTAGTACACAAGAAGTAGGAAGACAAATCTTGCCCTGCCCTATCCCACCAAATTCCCAGAAACATTCTCTCTTTAACCACCCTGCAGGGGAGAAACTAGGCTTTATTTCACCTGAGTCAAAGACCCAGTTTGGCAAAAGCAAAAATAGAAAAGCCACACCCACACACACACCCACACACACCCACACACCCCCCCACACACGGAGCCTCAATGACACCCCTCTGGAGGCTACACTCAGGGCAAAAATACTTGGCTACCCCACTATCCCCATAGCTATGGCTCTGCCTCCCTGTATTGATCTCTGCCCATTTTTTTCTTGGCCTGCTGCCTTACCAGTCCAGAGAGCCCCCAAACCCCAGCCCTTCTCTCCAGGGCAAACACTCTGTGGCTTATAAGAAGGCTGTTTATCTTTCCCTTGCAGAAACAGAGTTGGGCACCCTCGTGGCTTCATGAATGTCTAATCCAGGCAGCTGCACGCTGCAGATTCACAGAGCCAGCTCTGAGGTAAGAACATGTGGGGAGCAGAGGGAGTTTTATCAAGGACCAGATGGGCAGTCCCACCCATGCCAAGCTGGGACTAAGACATGGAGCGGTGTGTGTGTGTGTGAAAGGTTTATAGGAAATTGACCCCAAAACACAGGTTGCTGTCTACCACTAACCTTGCTGGCTGCTAACCCAAGTGCTTCCACAAACTCTAGAGCTGTGTTCACATCTAATTCAGTCCATTTTCATCTGCCATTTTCATTGCCCAGGTTCATTACATGTTTCCCATATACAGTGGTACCTCGGGTTAAGTACTTAATTCATTCCGGAGGTCCGTTCTTAACCTGAAACTGTTCTTAACCTGAAGCACCACTTTAGCTAATGGGGCCTCCCGCTGCTGCCACGCGATTTCTGTTCTCATCCTGAAGCAAAGTTCTTAACCCGACGTAATATTTCTGGGTTAGCGGAGTCTGTAACCTGAAGTGTATGTAACCTGAAGCATATGTAATCTGAGGTACCACTGTAGTGGCATTTTTCTTCTGGGTGGAAGGTGTGGGTTGTGGTTTTATTTCAGCCCCCCCCCCCCATCTCTGAAACAAAAGCTGGTTATTATTTTTAACTGTTGTTGTTATGTACAATGGTACCTCAGGTTACATATGCTTCAGATTACATACGCTTCAGGTTCCAGACTCCGCTAACCCAGAAATAGTACCTCGGTTTAAGAACTTGGCTTCAGGATGAGAACAGAAATCGTGCAAGGTGGCAGCAGGAGGCCCCATTAGCTAAAGTGGTGCTTCAGGTTAAGAACAGACCTCCAGAACAAATTAAGTACTTAACCTGAGGTACCGCTGTACACTGAAATAGATTTGATGCGCAAATGAGTGGTTCTCCAATGTTCACCTTTCAGATACTGCTGCCACGTCACTGTACCTGCCAAGGAACATCCTTAAATAGTTGCAAAGGATTCTGGGAAGTGTGCTAAGGCACGCACTTGGTTCACATTGCCCTGATGTGCAGTTAGGTCATTTTAGCTGTGGACTTCATGGTCTCTTACCCCTGCTCCCCTTTTCGGAAGGCCGTGCTTCATTTAGGCTGCTTCCAAACAGCTGTATGCTGTATGCTTCCAAACAGCTGCAGTCAGACTGGTCCTAGAACAATAGGATCCAAAATATAGCAATCAGACTGCTGCATTTTGGATCCTATTCAACTCAGTACATAACAATGGAGCTAGATAGACCAACAGCTTCTTCCTATGAAAGATTCACAGTGGTTGAGTTCCATCTCACTCCGTTTTCTCTTTTTGCATTGCAGAACTTTGCTGCCACGGCTGATTTTGGGGGGACCCAGCTGGAGCAGAGGCTGGGCAGGGCCCGGCCTGACAAAATGCCCCCTTTCCCACCCCAGCAAGGATGGGCTCGGGGAACCTTCCTCCCCTTGCACAATCCCCTGGCAGGCGGGGAGCTTGGCCCCCAAGGAGAAATGGAGCTCACCTGGCAAGAAATCCTGTCCATCTCAGAACTGCAGGTAATTTGAAATGCGTTATTGTCACTTGTACAACTTGTATACAGTGAGATTACACGAGCACCCCCCACTCAGCTCTCTTAGTCTTAATTCCCCTCGTTTACTGACACACACACACACCAAACCTGAAAGTCAGTTGCCTGTTGTTATCTTTTCATTCAGCAGCCTAACAGCCCACGGATAGAAGCTGTTCTTTACCCTGTTGGTGCGACTAATCATGCTTCTATATCTTCTGCCCGAGGGCAGGAGATCAAGAAAGTGCCGGCCAGGGTGTGAATCATCCCTGAGGCAACGTTCTTCCGCTATTTCATCCAGCGGATTCACGGGACAGTCCATAATATCTTGTGCTGTATTCACCACCCTCTGTAGGTACTTCCTATCAGATGATGTCAAACCAGCATACCACACCATGATGCAGTATGAAAGGACACTTTCTATTGTTGACCAGTAGAAGGAGATCATCAAATGTTGATTGACATCGTTCTTCCACAATACTCTGAGGAGATGGGTCTCTGTTGGGCTTTCTTAACCACCTGGGTTGTATTTATTTTCCAAGTAAGGTCTTCACTGAGATAAACTCCTAGGAATTTAAAGGAAGAGACTCTTTCCACACAGCCCTCCCCGATGTACAGCGGGGCTAGTTCTCCTCTCTTCCTCGGAAAGTCCAACACCATCTCCTTTGTCTTGCTGATATTAAGGTGCAAATTGTTCCCTAAGCACCATGTAGATATTTTTTGGACCTCCCCTCTATACGCTGATTCGTCTCCACCTGTTATTAAACCCATTATGGTGGTGTCATCTGCAAACTTAATAATTGCATTAGATGGGTCAGATGATACACAATGTATCAGGTAATGTGTATCAGATAAGCAGGCAGGTTGCAGTTGAGATCGGGAACAACTTTATGGAGATGATGGCATGGAGTTACTTAAACTGGCCAAGGCAGCAGCTAAGAGAAGGTTTTCGCTGCAATTAGCAATTGGTGGGGATTGGAAGCGAACAAGAGGGGAGAAAGGGCATGTGATTACTGCACGAAGAACTCTCTGTCCCACTGCTATCCCAGAAAGTCATTGTCTCTCCAACTGAAGAACAAATGCTGGATCTCAGCTTTCACCATGCTGATGTTTTGTCTGTAACTCCTATCAGTCCCAATGCTGATAGGGATTGTAGTCAAAACATCCAGAGCCCACCAGCCCATCTGAAAGCTCCCTATGCAGCCACACTGCTTTCTTTAGCTGCCGCCTCCTTCAATTTCTTGTCGTAATTGTTTGCAACTGTGCCTTCAATATATCACCTTTTAAGAAACTCCCATCCATCTTAATCTCTCTGAGTATTTCTGACTAAGGGATCTCACCCAGTAGTTCCTTAAGATTTTAAAAATCTGTTTTCTTAAAATCCAGAGTTTGTGCATCTGACCACATCCAGCTTTCCCCTCCCTTTGCATAATGGATCCCAGTAGGTCACTTCCACCCAAGCTTCTCACTACGTTGGTGTGGATCAGGTCCAAGAGAGTTGATCCTCTTGTTGCTTTTTCCACCTTCTGGGAAATGAAATTTTCAGCAAGGCAATTGTGAAATTTGTTGGACCTTACATTTTTTTTGGCAGAGTTCGAGTCCTGACGGATATCAGCTGAGGTCTCCCATGACTACTATATCTCTGAATGTTTGGTAATCTGCTATAATAAGACGTCATCCCATGTTTTGTCTGGCTTTGGAGGTTTATAGCAGACTCCCACACTGAAGATACTGTTGTTTGCCTCTCTCATAATTTTTACCCAAATAAGACAGTAAGGCAAATGTTCAAACAGAATACCAAAAAACAAAAAGAACCCAGTCACTCCAATTTTTGACGAATTCTAACCTATTTACTAACACTACAGTGCTCTCAATCTACTTATGAGTAAGTAGTGAGGATGGTCAGTTTCCCAGTGAGTGGTCAAGGTCTGTACCCCTGATGATGGGATGGGAGAATGCTGCATAGGGCAGCCTTTTTTTAAAGGACTTTCTCCCCCCCCCCCCCAATTTTCTATTGATTTTTACAGTTTACATTTATATTCAAATAATAATCATAATCATACATACAAAGGATTCCCTTGGACTTCCCTCTGCCCCTCCATGAGTTCTGTCAACATTCCTTTTTTCAACTAGTAGCACCTTAGGTAAAGGTAAAGGGACTCCTGACCATTAGGTCCAGTTATGGACGACTCTGGGGTTGCGGCGCTCATCTCACTTTATTGGCCAAGGGAGCTGGCGTACAGCTTCTGGGTCATGTGGCCACTAAGCCACTTCTGGCGAACCAGAGCAGCGCACGGAAACACCGTTTACCTTCCCGCCAGAGCAGTACCTATTTATCTACTTGCACTTTGACGTGCTTTCGAACTGCTAGGTTGGCAGGAGCAGGGACCGAGCAACAAGAACTCACCCTGTCGTGGGGATTCGAACCTCCCAACTTTCTGATCGGCAAGCCCTAGGCTCTGTGGTTTAACCCACAGCACCTTAGAGACCAATTAGGTTTGTTCTTGGCATGAGCTTTCGTGTGTATGCACACTTCTTCAGATACAGTGGTGCCTCGCAAGACGAAAAGAATCCGTTCCGCGATTCTCTTCATCTAGCGGTTTTTTCGTCTTGTGAAGCAACCCTATTAGCGGCTTAGCGGATTAGCGCTATTAGCGGTTTAGCGGCTTAGCGGCTATTAAAGGCTTAGCGGCTTAGCTGCTAAAAGGCTATTAGCGGCTTAGAAAAGGGGGGGGAGCGGGGAAAAAATCGCAAGACTAGCAAGACGTTTCGTCTTGCGAAGCAAGCCCATAGGGAAATTCGTCTTGCGAAGCAACTCAAAAACGGAAAACCCTTTCGTCTAGCGGGTTTTCCGTCTTGCGAGGCATTCGTCTTGCGGGGCACCACTGTATTAAAAGCTCATACCAAGCTTTCACATGAAAGCTCATACCAAGAACAAACTTAGTTGGTCTTTAAGGTGCTACTAGACAATTTTTTTATTTGTTTATATATTTCTACTGCATCAGACCAACACATCTACCACTTGAATCTTTTTTCAACTGCATCTTATAAAATTCTCCTTTTTGTTAAAAATCCGTGTTTTCCCATAGTTCTTGTTTCATTACAAGTGTTACAATCCTGCCAAAGTTTTTAGTTGTTTACAGTGTTCTCCAAGATAGAATTATAATTTTTCCCCATTCCTTAGTAAAATTTCTATCTTCTTGATTTCTGATTTTCCTGGTCATTTTCACCATTTCAACGTAATCCATCATCTTTATCAGCCATTCTTCTCTAGTTGTGACTTTGTCTTCCTTCCATCTCTGGGCCAGAAGTAGTTTTTAAAGGACTCTCTGAGCCCGAATTGGATTTGGTGACATCTGGCTCCTTCTGACCAATGAGAGCCAATGTCACATTTCTCAGCTGAACAGGGGAAAGCTTTCAGAAGACTTGGAAAGGTGACAGACATTCACTGGCACAGAGGGAGAGGGGCCATCTCCAATGTAAATCAAACCTTGAGTCCCCCCTCCCAACACCTTTCACTGCTAGACACCTTAAATGTCATCCTGTGAATTGGAATAACTGGGAAGCAAGTGAGCAAGGATTTCTTGACAGATACAACCCACATCAATTGCTATTACTTATGCTAAAGTATATGCACCAGAGTAAAAAAAGGTAAAGGACCCCTGACAGTTAAGTCCAGTCTCAACGACTCTGGGGTTGTGGCGCTCATCTCGCTTTACTGGCCAAGGGAGCTGGCATTTGTCCGCAGACAGTTTTTCCAGGTCATGTCGCCAGCATGATTAAGCCGCTTCTGGAGAAACCAGAGCAGTGCACGGAAATGTGGTTTACCTTCCTGCCAGCGCGGTACCTATTTATCTACTTGCACTTTGACGTGCTTTTGAACTGCTAGGTTGGCAGGAGCAGGGACCGAGCAACGGGAGCACACCCCGTTGCGGGGATTCGAACCACCGACCTTCCAAGTGGCAAGCCCAAGGCTGAGTGGTTTAGACCACAGCACCACCCGCGTCCCCTATGCACATGGAAAACTTCCTGGTGTAGTCAGGTATTATAATGTAAACCTATAGGCAGTTCCTCCAAGGTGCAAGACAGGGCAGCCAGATTTCCTAGATCCTGCAGCAATCAATCATAGTCTGATGCAGTTCTTCAAGGTTCCAACAGGCGAAGTGGGGTGACGTTCCGGATTTTCCTCTGCTGGACGCTGTGCTGCTCATTTACCGTATTTTTCTCTCTATAGGGTGCACTTTTTCCCCTCCAAAAATGAAGGGGAAATGTGTGTGCGTCCTATGGAGCGAAGGCAGGCTCGCCTTCGCTCCCAGGCCGTTCTGGGGGCTGGGATAGGGGGAAGCTTGGGCTTCCCCCGCCCCAGCCCTGCGGCTAAAAACAAAGCCAAGACAGCTAGCGGGATCCATCCCGCTCTGTCTTGGCTTTTGCCAAAGCCGCGCGCAGCCTCTCCCAGCCGGAGAGGTTGTGCGCGGCTAAAGAGGAAGCCACTCGCTGTCTTGGCTTCTTTGCTCTTTGGGGCTGGGGGAAAAAAATAATTCCCCCCTTTATCCCCCCCCCTAAAAACTAGGTGTGCCCTATGGTCTGGTGCACCCTATGGAGCGAAAATACGGTATATTATGTCAGAGACAACAAAGGAGATATGTGCACAACTCACCTACAATAGGGGGATGATCATATTGGCTTACCTTAACAAGGCAGTTGTGCTACTTGAGAGACAGTAGTGAAAGTACTATGAACACTTTGCATGCCCCCCACCAGTGTTCAAGTTCTGTGACATAACAGAGGGGGCAGAGATGGGATTGGCTGCTGATGTCACAATAGTCCTTAACTACGCATTGAGAGATCTTTTTCCTTTGCTGCAGTTTTAAGGTTACCAGATTTTTTTCAATGAATCTGGGGACACTTTTCAGCTTCAATGGATTTTGTATGGGGACTGGTTTGTAAATCCGGGGACTGTCCCCGGGAAACAGGGATGTCTGGTAACCTTATCTACAAGGTTGTGGCATTTGGGCAGGGGCAGCCCTCCCCCCCCCCAGGGGAAAGGCCACAGGGCTCCTTCTTATCCCTCTTGGCTTCCTGTTTGTCTTTCTCCCGCTCAGGCTAGCAAAGAGCTTTAGGAGGAGATGGAAGCACTATCATCTGCAGCATTAGTATTGGAGATTATAAAACTAGCAAGTGAAACCACCAATGAATATCTGCAGTGTATCCTTGTCCCTTGGCACGCGGGTGGCGCTGTGGGTAAAACCACAGTGCCTAGGACTTGCCGATCAGAAGGTTGGTGGTTCGAATCCCCGCGACGGGGCGAGCTCCCATTGCTCGGTCCCTGCTCCTGCCAACCTAGCAGTTCGAAAGCACATCAGAGTGCAAGTAGATAAATAGGTACCACTCCAACGTGAAGATAAACGGCATTTCCGTGTGCTGCTCTGGTTCGCCAGAAGCGGCTTAGTCATGCTGGCCACATGACCCGTTAGCTGAGCCTTGGCCAATAAAGCGAGATGAGCGCCGCAACCCCAGAGTCGGCCATGATTGGACCTAATGGTCAGGGGTCCCTTTACCTTTAACCTTGCCCCCTAAAAGAACTCCAGCCATTCCCTTCAAGGAGGGCATTCCTCTCTACTCTCCCTCCTCCTTTTCCATTACTCATCCCTGCTGCTTCAAAGTGGGGGGAGCTGCCTTCCTTTTATCATTATTTGTCCTTTTGCAAAACCTCAGAAGAATGCAAGATTGAAACCCTCCCATGTCTTGCAAGAGCGTGACAGCCCAGCTCCTAAAGAATGCGTCCAGGGAGAAAACCAACAGGGTGTCCAACTTTTTTTTTTTTTTTGGTATTGCTATGGAAACATTTTGCTGAAGCAAAGATGGTAGTCCTCTCTGCATTTGACTGGGAGCAGGTCTCCTTGACCTCCGTGGAGTTTCCTTCAGAGCTAACGTGAAAGAGGAGGAGCTATTAGGGAGAGGAAAGAAGAACATGTAGCATCCTAGACAGCGTTGGAGCTCTGCATGGGGGTTTAGGTCCTCCACGGAGGCGTGGACCAAGTCAGTTGCAGAGTGGCAGGTATCCATTGCGTACAGTTGCCTCCTTCATGATGACTCTCCCAACACTGCCCCATTCAGCACCTGACCCTGGGGAGATGCAAGGTGGGGAGGAACGGTGCACAATGCGGGATCTGTCTGATGAGATGAATCGGCCTTTTGTTCTTAGGGGGAATGCTATCAACCCATCCATCTCCGCCAGGTAGGCACCTGCGCAGGGGCTCCTTCGCTCCTCTTCCGCCCCTGCATAGTGTGCTTTGCAGCAGAAGGGCGTGCCAATGAGTAGATGAGGGTTGTGACTGAGGGATGCTCAGACTGGAACACCTATTTAGTCATCAAAGAGCAACGTGCTGGGTAAATAGATGGCTGGGGAGAGCAAATTGTTAGGAGAAAGCTGCTACCTACGGAGGCCTCTGTTGGAAAAGGAACCGGAAGCTGTAGGTGGAATCAAAGGAGTTAAACCGAGAGGGGGAACAGGAGTTCATTTGCATGGAAGTTGGAACTTAAGGGATCAGCAGTCGGGAAACAGCTTAGAACAAGAGCCAGAATTCCTGGGTTCTAAGTTCTGCTTTCTGAATCTCTGGATCATAGGTAGGCAAACTAAGGCCCGGGGGCCGGATCCGGCCCAATCACCTTCTAAATCCGGCCCGCGGACGGTCCAGGAATCAGCGTGTTTTTACATGAGTAGAATGCGTCCTTTTATTTAAAATGCATCTCTGGGTTATTTGTGGGGCATAGGAATTCATTCACCCCCCCAAAAAAAAATATAGTCTGGCCCCCCACAAGGTCTGAGGGACAGTGGACTGGCCCCCTGCTGAAAACGTTTGCTGACCCTTACTCTGGATCTTGATTGGTGTCTCCCTCCTCCTAAGCCTCAGCTGTGACTCTACACCCTTGTATGCAGGGAAATCTGTGTGAACTCTTAAGCCTGTGCTCAGCACCTCTCTCTCATCCCTGCAGGGCCTTGAGATGCCATCTGAAAGCTGCTATGACCCTGCCTTATGCGGCCATGCACAACCAATGGTGCCTCCTCCCAGCTATGGGCCGTGCACAGAGATGGGGGACTGTTCGATTTCCTACAGCCATCCTGCTCCAGCATACGAGCGCCCCTTCCCAGAAACTCTGCCAGGCCCTTGCACTGTCTACAGCTACACCGGCATGCTGATCTCGTCCTCCCTTGAGCCTCCTGGACCTGCCATTCTGGGCGAATGTAAAGGGGCACCAGGGATGGTGCTGGAGAGGGACTTGGCCAGTTGCTATGGGCCACAAGGCCCTTGCAAGCCCCAAGAGGACTTGGAATCAGACTCTGGCTTGTCCCTTAACTACAGCGATGCAGAGTCCCTAGAAGCAGAGGGGCTGGAGAGGGCAGAGTATGCGCCACTGTACCCCATGGACCATGCACCACCCTACCCAATGTTGCCCCCTGTGCCAGAGTTGCCCTGCGCCAACCCACCCCTGGAACATTCTTTGGAGAAAGGGCGGAGCCCACGTGGGGAGCTGGTGGGCAGTCGGGACGAGCGGCGGGCCCTTGCCATGAACATCCCCTTCCCAGTCGAGAAGATCATCAACCTGCCCGTGGACGACTTCAACGAGCTGGTGACACGCTTCCCGCTGAGCGAACCTCAGCTGGCTCTGATCAGAGACATCCGCCGGCGCGGCAAGAACAAAGTGGCGGCTCAGAATTGCCGCAAGCGCAAGCTAGAGACCCTGGTTCACTTGGAGCGGGAGCTGGAGGAGCTGAGTTGCGAGCGGCAGCGGCTGCTACAGGACAGAGGAGAGTTTAACAGGACCCTAGCGCTCACCAAGCAAAAGTTGGGGGCTCTCTACCACCAGGTCTTTTGCATGTTGCGTGACGAAGCTGGCAACACTTACTCCCCTGAAGAGTATGTGCTGCAGCTCGCGGCAGATGGCGGAGTCTTCCTGGTACCACGAAACAACCAGCCAGACAACCCCAGTGACTGAACAGAGCAGATTCTGGGGGGAGGAATTGCAGGGATTGAATAGACCCAAAATAAGCAACCCTGCACTATTTTCAAGGAGACTCAAGGAGCCTCCACCTCAGGCTTTGAGGCTACCCAAACAGAGGAGCACGGTCTATTGCAAGCCACATGGCAAATGAACGCATATACATATTTGTAACTGAACAAATGCCATTGCTTCTGAACTTAAAAGTGCTTATGACTGTATCTAGGCTGTTCTTTAAACACACAACCGATTTACAGAATTGGGAGAGGGAAACAGCTCTGGGAGCTTGAAGGCAACTAGAATCTAGCCAAAGAACTATTGACCTAGCCAAACTAATCACTTTTGTTAGCTTGACATTATTTGCTTCATCCACACACCATTTCTAAGCTGAGTCTTTCCCAGACTGTTTACTGAAGGCAGTACAGTCGTACCTTGGATCTCAAACGGCTTAGTTGCTGAACGTTTCGGCTCCCAAACAATTGAAAACTGAGTGTGTTCTGGTTGTTGGAAGCCAAATGTCCAGTGCAGCTTCTGATTGGCTGCAGGACTCTCAGAATACATTGTTTGGCAACCAGGCTACGACTGTATTCCCAGACCATTATGGCAGGGAGTGGGGAATCTCAAACCTCAAGCCAGGGACCAACCAAATCTTCCTCCAAGCCTCTTTATATGGCCCTCTGAACTCATGCATGGCCTCCTGCTTTATACCTCAAGTGCTGCCTCAATGACACATGCCCAAGAATTCTTGCTTACCTCAGTGGAAAGGTTGCATTGAATGTGAAATTTGCCTCCTGGCAAGGGGGTTGGACTAGATGACCCTTGGGTCCCTTCCAACTCTTTAAGATTCTATTATTCTACTGTGCAAAAGCAAACTTGCATTCACTGTTCCTCCTACTTTTGCCCCTGCCTCCACCCACCCGCTGGCATGCAGCACCAAGACTGAAAAAAGATCTGTATGGTGGTGTTAGATCTGTCTCCTAACAAAAGGTATAGCAACTCGTTTAATTCTGATCAGAATTAATTCTCCACCCACCCTGCCTTCCTGGTCTTCGGAAACTACAAGGTCTCTAGAGCAGTGATGGGAAACGTAAGGTCTTCCAGATGATGGACTTCAGCTCACAAGCTCAGGAAGCAAGCCTGATGTTGGGAATTGGGAGTCTAGCCCAGACAGCCTGTTTCTTAAATTTAGGACTCGATGGCCCTTGTGGTCTATTCCAACTCTATGATTCTATGATACTCTAGAGCAGTGTTTCCCAACCTTGGGCCTCCAGCTGTTTTTGAACTACAATTCCCATCATCCCTGACCACTCTAGAGCAGTGTTTCCCAAGCTTGGGCCTCCAGCTGTTTTTGGACTACAACTCCCATCATCCCTAGCTAGCAAGACCAGTGGTCAGGGATGATGGAAATTGTAGTTCAAAAACAGCTGGAGGCCCAAGGTTGGGAAACACTGCTCTAGAGGGCCAAATGAATTAGCACTAGTGGAGTTGAATCCAGTGTTTCTCAAAAGGGGTTGGCATACCCTCCAGTGCAGAATATTAAGATTGGGGGTAGGGGAGTGCTTCCAAAATGTAGGAGCCACAAAATTTCAACCTATCTGAAAATTCAACAGAAAATGAGGCTGCTTGCAATCTTTTCAGAATTAGCCATAGTCATGCTCCATTAAGAGCACACAGGACTCTTCAGACCCCCGTTCCCCCCCCCATTTTGTGGAACTATGCTTGCTGTTGGCTACAAGCACTTCAGGCATTTGAAGTTAAATACAAGGCTCACCCACAGTGCCCTTTTCCCCACAAGTCCCGTATACAAATCCAAGGTTTCCCTTTTGCTCTGCAACTTTCGCGAGGAAAACCCAGTTTACTGTTGAATCAGAACAAACATCAATCCACAGAAAATCCAATCGATATTTGTTCCGATTCAGTGGCGAACAGTGTAAAGGCACCAAAACAAACCACACGCCAGAGACCTGTGCGTAGAAATGAGACAAAAGGAAGTGAATGAACCCTTCCACAAAAAAACTGCGAGGAGGAACCAAAACTGGTTCTATGACCCGTGCTCTGCTAGGATAAATTATGCAAGCCTACTTGACTAAGGCTCAGGAAAGAGCAGAGGCTTTTAAGAACCAGATGCTGTCCGGGGATCTTACTGTCGCTTCCAGATTGTTGAGGTGCGGTACAAAATTGTTTTAGCCAACTGCGTATTGCAAACCTGAGTTTTAGCAGGGAGGCTAGCTTGTGGCTCAAGAAGTTCGAAGCCTCTGTAAATGCTACACCAGCTTATTATGGGACAGGCTTGCACTAGCTCTGGTAGATCACCCCTTGCTCTTTACCCATGGAAATCAACAACATAATGTGGTCTCTTAAAATGCATGCTGCTTTCCAGAAATGCAGGCCACCTGCATCCCCCAGTAGAAGTGTACCAGGGTGTTGGGCAGAACACACTTGTGCAGGAGAGGACTGGGGCATCAAAACACATCTGGCCTGCAAAGCAGCATGGGCACTCACAATGTGTAAATAAGTTGCACTTAAATCTTTCTACAGAATAAACTTGTTTGGTTAAATCGTGCCTCATGTTGCATTTCCCTTTGCATTGTAGCATCAGTATTTTAAGTCATTTTGGTTTTGTGCATCGAAGGTTTGTGGGGCGGTTGTGTTTTACAAACCCGACGGAACTGGCTGCTAGAGCAAATACAGACACCCAATGTATTTCAGGGAAGCAGGATGATTTCAACAAAGCTGTGTGTGCGCTGTGTAAGGAGCAGAGCGCCTCAACCGAGTTAATCTGTGTCTGTCCCTGCTTGAAAAACAATGCTAAGAAATGCAAAATATTGCTCATTTTATTAAGATGGGGGTTTTGGCCCCAGTCATTTTATTTATGGAAGGGAGAAATTGTAGGTGTTGAGCAGCTGAAATCTGAAGACATAATTGTAGGTCAACTTCAATAAATTCTGCAATGAAAGGTGCACAATGAAGTGGGAGTTCAACCCTGTTTTTATATGAAGGCCAAGAAGGCTGTGTCAGAATATTATGGAATTCACTACTGCCTTAGAAGTTGACAACTCTGAAAATGCAACCCAGTTGCTACAAAAAATAAATAAATTACTTAACAGCTATTCACATGAATAGTTTCTGTATACAGCTACCCAGTAGCCATTTAAACTTTCTTGGAAAGCTTTGTGGTACGTGAAGTTGAAGAGTCCTGCAAGAAAAGAACAAAGGATGAAACACAGGGAACATTTGAACACACATTAGTATTACTCTTCATTCCTAGATGCAGCCTAGTATTTGCCTATCAATCTAGAAATAAAACAAAATACTGGAATCCATTGAAAGTTAGCCCAGTTGATTAAGAGCAGGCATGTCCAAAGTCCGTTTTGTGGGCCATGGCAGTTTATTTCCTGGGGTAAAATCCTTAAAAAACCCAAACACCTCAACAACTTTGGTCGGCCCTCATGGCCCTTTACTTCATCAAATCTGGCCCTCTTTGAAAAAAGTTTGGACACCTCTGATTCGAGTGTGTGGTGCTCATATTGCCAAGGTTACAGGTTCATTCTGCATAGCAGCTACCTGGCATATTTCTTCATTGCAGAGGGTTGGACTAGATCAGGCATAGGCAAACCCGGCCCTCCAGATGTTTTGGTACTACAATTCCCATCATTCCTGACCACTGGTCCTGTTAGCTAGGGATCATGAGAGTTGCAGTCCCAAAACATATGGAGGGCTGAGTTTGGCTATGCCTGGACTAGATGATCCTTGGGTCCCTTCCAACAATTCTATGATTCTATCCTACAGCTAACTATCAAGTGCTTCTTGTATTTTATTGCACCCAGTCACTTCACCACATTCTGCCTCACCCACCTTCTTAGGATTGGCTGGTTTTACCTGGTTTTAACAGAAAATGAGATCCAGGGGCATCCTAGTCCATTTGTCTTGGAGCAGGTGTTTTAGCACCGGACAGCTCTTCTCCTATAAAAAGGAAGACGTGTTAAAATACTCAATACGACCTCACTCTATTACATTTAACAGGTACTTTGCATGGAAGTCCCCTCCCCCCAAAATAGTCTGCATTTACAGCAGTATAGCCATTGCATTGTGGTACTATGCTTTTATAAGTCCACAAGGCTACCCGAGGAGGAGATAAGAGGCAGTGATTTCATTAAGTACATTTCATCACCCATGTTGTGACTAAATTTTTTTTTATAAAAAAAAAATAGGCAAGTCAATATTATGTTCTACCCATCTAATGCTTATTTTACAGCACTGGGAAAATTTAAGTAGCTCAACTAGTATTTACAAGGTAAACTCAGCCTCTGAGAAAAGTTTAGCAGGATAACAAAACTGTATAGGACATAAGTAAAATCTGTTCTTACCTACCAGTACAGTAATATAACCTTTCCTTCCTTCTGCGTCTGACTGCTAGTCCTAAGAGCAAGGATCCTTACTCTCGTCTGCCTCCTTCCGGTGGTCACTGAGCACTTTTCTAGTCAGCAGAAGCCTGCACCTGGCTTATCTGTCCACTCGACTCAACACGCGTCTACTCTCAGCTGTGGTAGCGTCTGAGCTGGAAGCCATTCGGAGCTATGCTTGCTAGCCGTTCCTAGTAGCTCAACCATCTGCAAGCCTCCCGGATTTTGTAAAGCTACTTAGGTTTCGGATCCTGGCGTGCTCTCCTCTGTTGTGGTTATGCTACCATGCCAAAACCGAGCATTACTTCGTGAATCCTGAGGTCTCGTCTCCCTCAACAGAATAAGGATCCGCCTGCTATTGCAAACTCAGCCACGTAAAAACCCATCAGGACTATCAGTTTTGCATTCTAAATTAAGCCATTCACCAGTCAAACAAAATGATATATATACAAACACCATTGCAGCTTTAGAAAAAGGTTTAAGCACACGTTAAAACTGGTCTTATTTCAACAAGAGGCTAGGATGGAAATCCTTCATAAGGTGTGCTCAGGTCTCAGTGAAGATTAGCTGGAGCAATATACTAGGGTTTCCCAAACTTGGGTCTCCAGCTGTTTGTGGACTACAATGCCTACCATCGTTGGCCACTGGTCCTGCTAGCTAAGGTTGATAGTTATAATCCAAAAACAGCTGGAGACCAAATATTGGGAAAACCCGCACTATACAAACCCTCCCACCCTCCACTTTTAAGTGCAGTTTTGGCTCCACCTCACAGAATGGAAAGGTAGACCAGAAAGCAGTTTTAAATTATTACAGCCAAGAGGCCAATATTCTACTGTCAACTGCACTGGGGAGGGAGAAATGCCTGGAACTGTTTCTTCAAAAAAGAAAATACAGACTATCCCAAAAATGGGCTGCAGAGTTCAAGTGCATCTAAGCCATTATGTGAGACAGAACTTATCGGCTGTCCCACTCAGATTAGAAGATGTAGGAATAATTACCAAAGTGCTTTTAGCAGACAAGTAGTGTCTTCAATGCCCACAAGACTAAGGCCCCATCTGCACTATACCATTTAAAGCATCCCACTTTAAGTCATTATTTTCCCCAAAGAATCCTAGGAACTGCCATTTGTTAGGGGTGCAATCCCCTAACCAACTGCAGACCCCGGGATGCTCTGGGGGAAGCCATGAACATTAAAGTGGCATGATGCTGCTTTAAACGTTTAATGCAGATGGGGCCTAATTTAACTTTACTTTATTAATCCAAAGAATTTAAAAGCATTAAAGCTGACAGAAAAGAGCTGCTCTTCCTAGGCGAGGCCAGGAAACTGGAGGAGCCTTGTTGGGGAGCTGCCTCATACACCAGTTTCACATGTGTACTGCTTTTCTTAGGCACCAGCATTAACCAATGGCCCTATGGAGTTTTCCTGCATTCTAATCAGGAAAGCTTTGTTTATTAACCCAGCAAGAACGTTCAGACCCATTTCTTTTATATGCTGCAATGTTGCATCCCATCAGCACAAGTATTTCCATTTGCACAACAGAAATCCCCATCTGTTCAAGGGTTTGTCAGCAGATTGGGGTAGAAGGGGAGGAGAGAGTTGTTGTTACACGTGGAAATCCTTGTACTGGTGGTTCACTTCACAGCACTATTTTAAACACAACTGCTTCCAGTAAAAAATTCTAATCAACCATAAAGACAGAGGCTACATAACTGTGGAGTCTTTACCAAGATCTACAGCTTTTAAAAGCTTTTGCCCAACATACACAAACTAATATAATTCTGTTGTCTAGCTACTTAGTAAAGAACTCAACTTGTTTTGTTCCAATCTTCCCCAGTTAACTAGGATGCTCAATGCCTTCTTAATAATTGTAGTATTTCACAGACCAACCCCAAACATTTAGCTAGGGGCAGATGAGAAGTCATATTTTACTAGCCTCTTCGGTTATGGAAACAAATCCCACCCCCGTTAGGAACAGGTTGCAAAAACCATTTGGACCTGGCATTAAGCTCCAGTATTGGAGATTTTACAACCTTCAGCAGACTCAATCAACTGGCCCTGGCTTTAAGACTTTTAAAAGGTGTGGAATTTAAAAATGTGCAGGGCTGATTCTGGTAGCGTATCTATGGTAATCCAGAACCAGCTGGATTTCACAAGTATCACAGCATACCCCAATATAAATATTACTATGAGTCCAAAGTGCCATTTCAAGGGTTCAATGGCAGGTGCTTATACTGCCATTGCAATTGCGGGCAGTACTGCTATTTGGTCTTTGACACAGTATTATAGACCTGTCAACAGGCATTGATACCCTTTAAACTAAGCCTGCACAGCAACTATGCAGCTAAAACCAGTACATATTGACTTACAGTGAAACTTAACTTATACACGGCACATTTTAAAAAAGACACATTTATTCAGCGTCATGATCAGTCTATTACAGTTAGCAATCAACAGCATGGGTGTGGAAAAAAATAATCATCTACATAAAACCCTTGTTGGAATGCTTTGCACTTTCCACAGAACACAAAAACTAAAATATCCTGTTACAGATAGTCACAAATACAGTCCTGATGTTTGCAAACAAGCGCTTGTCTAACACATGTCTTCATGAGGCAGTTCTACCCTGCCACAACTGTGTTTGGCTGAGTTCACAACTGTGGTAACCTGTAGCTTCCCTGTCACTTCTCTGGCTCTCCTCTCCTGCTAAGCTTTGTTTCCTGTTGAATAATACGGAATAAAGTTGTTAATCTAAACACATTTGAGACTCAAAGCTACAATCCAATAGCAAGCTTCTTCCCACCGACTGCCAATCCATATATTAGCTTTTAACATCTGTATTTTAGTCCAAGTAAGCTTAAACTACAATAACTTTGCTCAGCTAAATTAAGAGTTACAATTAAATTTCATCAGCACTGCGTATTTCTTCAATGGTTAAAAGAAAGATTCTTACCTAGGAATTAAAACCGCCTTCCGCCGCCATAGCTACTGCCACTACCAGAGCCACCGTAGCCACCTGAAATAATCAAAGTTGCATTTTCAGAGAGGTGCATACAGCCAAGAACAGGAGCAGCAAGGTAGGAATTAGCCTCTAGTGTCCTACTAGGTAGACTTATCCCCCCACCCATTCCCTGCGATCAAGGAACAAAACAGAAGTTCATGCGGTTCAACTTTACTACAGTTTAAAGACGCCTACCCCCACTTCCACCATATGGCCCAGAGCTCCTGCCTCCAAAGTTTCCTCCTTTCATGGGCCCAAAGTTTGAAGACTGGTTGTTGTAACTGCCAAAGTCATTGTAGCTTCCACCACCTCCAAAGCTGCTTCCTGTAGAGAGTAAGAAGCGATGATTTCAACAAGTTACTTGCATCTACCAAACTAGGAACAATTTGCCATCCCTGTCTATTATACCCAGCATCACATGAAGATATACATACTGCTTATCTTCTCCAGAGACAGTTTTGCAAAATGTGGAATTACACTGGTTACCCTGGGTGGTCTTTTTTATTTAAGCTACTGCGTTCAAAAAGTGCCTTATTAAAAAAAGAAATCTTTAAATTATGCTTTAAAGATCCCCTGCTACCAACACAAAAAGTTCAGTTAAACAAAGCAGTCTCGTGTGTGCATCAAGACCTTTAAAGCTTATACTCACTGCAGTCATAAAAGGCAATATTGAACTATACAAAGTTTGGCATTCATAGATTTTTCTGTATTTAGTCCTTTTGACAGGATCATCTTTATGTCTTTGCCTTGAAGCATGCCAGTTAGCTCAGTTGGTTAGTCTGATGCTGATAATGCCAAGATCACAGGTTCGATCCCCTTGGTGGCCACCTGCATTGCAGGGGGTTGATTACATGGCCTTCTGAGTGTCTTCCAACTTTACAATTCGGCTTCTATTATTCTTGTTGCTACTACTTTACGTGAAGATGTAGAGGATTTGCCATATGGCAACAGGTACTGAAGCAAATGTGAAATTTAATGCCAAGACCACACTGGGAATTTGTCAAAACCAAAGTAATGATCCGCACTGTGCACGCAGCTGATTATTTTACCACCCAAACGTAACACTTACCACCACTGCCGCCACCAAAGCCGCCACCTCCATTGTTATAGCCGTCATAGCTGCCACTGCTGCCATAACCTCTGCTTCCTCCAGAGTATCCGGGTCCACTACCTCCATAGCCTTTAAGAAAAGGACATGTTCTTGTTCACAGCATAAAGTTCTCAATTAGCATACGTGGGAAAATATTTTTAAGAACCTGAAGAGGAAGGGAAGCTGGGGAAGGTATCAAAGACTACCTGCCCCCCAACCGCAGGTTTATCCATTGCCAGCTGTCATGGGGGAGGGTCCAGTTAGGCTGCTGGGTTTTGATAATAGTCTTTTGATGTTAAGTGCCTTTCAATTTAATTTGTAAGCCACTTTGGAAAGATTTGCATCCTCAAAGCACAGTTGATGCAAACTTACCATCGTTGCCAAACCCATTGTAGCCATCTCCGCTGCCTCCATAGCCGCCGCCGCCACCACCTCCGCCACTGCGACTGCCAAACCCTCCTGAGAAAGAGCACTACTGTTAGCACCGGGATCAGTTCATTAAGATGACGGGTGATTAAATTTTAGCTGATTTATTAAAATACAGCTATTAAAAACACATTCAAAGCAGGCTATGAAGAAAACATTTTCCAAACATTTCTCTTACTATCTTTCTAGAGAAGTTAAGCAAGTTATTCCTGCAAATCCTCAACCAGAATACAGAGGTCTGGGAATTTGTCTTCTAGATGAGTTCTTATACCTTTAAAAAAAAACAAAAAACCAAGCTGCACTGGGGCATTGCTCCTTTATTTCTTGTAGCATGGTAGTTAAACTTCCATCTATTTGAATCAATAACTAGACACTGAAATAAGGTTTCTTCTCCCATTTTAGTGCAGTTGGGTTTTTTTTTGGGGGGGGGGGTTATAAAACATGAGCCCTGGGCAGATTCTTTGGAATAAGTGTTTGAAGTCTTTGAAGCCCTCGTGTCAACATTAAATCTTGAAAGTAACCAGTAAATTTGTCCTTACCACGGCCACCAAAGCTGCTGCCACGGTTGAAGTTCTCACCACCGCCAAATCCGCCTCCACGGCCACTCCCAAAGCTGCCAGAGCTACTACGACCTAACAAAAAAAAGAACAACATTCAGCACTACAAAGAGGCACTAGACGTCTAGGTTCATATCAATCAAAGCCACAAAACTCACCTCTTTGGCTGGATGAGGCACTGGCCATTTCCTGCTTTGACAAGGCTTTCCTGACTTCACAGTTATGCCCGTTCACAGTATGGTATTTCTGAACTATATAAAGAAGACAAAGTGTTGTCAGTATTTCCCTTGCAACTCTAAAATTGGAAGTCAAACCAACTCAAATAATACACTTACTGACAATTTTGTCCACAGAGTCATGGTCATCAAAAGTAACAAAGGCAAACCCCCTCTTCTTGCCACTGCCACGGTCAGTCATGATCTCAATAACTTCAATTTTGCCATACTGTTCAAAGTAGTCCCTTAAGTGGTGCTCTTCTGTATCTTCTTTAATTCCCCCAACAAAGATTTTTTTTACTGTTAAGTGAGCTCCAGGCCTTTGAGAGTCCTAGAATAAGACAGGATAAATGCAATGTTAGGCTTGTATTATCAACTGTGAGCCAGTAGCTAACATTTTATTCTCCCAATCACTGCTCTGCAACTCTCTGTACTGGAGAAAGCTATCATACAGACAGCATGTTTAGGTTAAGTTGAAGACTGGTGTATATTTTACATCAAGGCTATGTGCTGTAGTTCAGAGACAGCCAACAGGTGCTCTTTAGAGGTTGTGGGACTACAATTCCCATTAGTTCCAGCTGGAGAGCACCACAAGTATGCACCACTGAATGTGGGGTGGGTGGGGGAGAACACTTCTAAATAAACATGAATTGCTCCACACTAAACAAATCCTGTGTATTCAGAACCAGGAATTGACCAGAGCACATACTGGATTACAGCATTACATGAATACCAGCCAACAGAATAGTTGCTCTTATGGCCATGTAAAATATAGCAATGCACAGGGACCCGGCATACCACCCAAGACTTTCATTATTAACTATAATGGTTGAAAAAAACAAAAGGATGCAACAGGTTAAATATTCCATGACCTACTGGCACTGAAAGTATAGTTTTAATTACATTGTACCTTCCCTACTGTAAACTTCCCTACTGGTATTAATATAGTTGCATTAACTGCAGTTCTGGATAACCAGGTACATGAACACAATGTTTATGGCCTTCAGCTACAGGAAACTAATACAGTGGTACCTCGGGTTAAGAACTTAATTCATTCCAGAGGTCTGTTCTTAACCTGGGTACCACTTTATCTAATGGGGCCTCCCGCTGCTGTGCCGCCGCGCAATTTCTGTTCTCATGCTGAAGCAAAGTTCTTAATCCGAGGTACTATTTCTGGGTTAGTTGAGTCTGTAACCTGAAGCGACTGTAACCCAAGGTACCACTGTACAGCACTTTGGCACACTCCTCACTAGTGCAGCCGACAGCAGCTCTCACCTCTCTGGATACAGCTCTTTTTGGTTCAACAACTCTCCCATCAACTTTGTGGGGCCTGGCATTCATGGCAGCATCAACCTCTTCCACTGTTGAATAGGTGACAAATCCAAAGCCCCTGGAGCGCTTAGTGTTTGGGTCTCGCATCACCTAGTATAAAAGCCAAGTCAGATTATTTCACTTTGTTCTAAGGATACAACACACATCATAGCATGCCATGGAATTCATGATTCTTACAGAACTCAAAAACATTCATTTTTCTTGGGTAATGCCATCTACAACACCAAGTACAGTGGTGCCCCACAAGACGAACGCCTCGCAAGACGGAAAACCCGCTAGACGAAAGGGTTTTCCGTTTTGGAGGCGCTTCGCAAAACGAATTTCCCTATGGGCTTCCTTCGCAAGACGAAAGCCCATAGGGAAATCTCCGGGACAGCGGGGAAAAAGCGCAGCGCGTCTTCCCCACTGTCCTCGGACCTCCTCCCGCCGCCAGGCTTCGGAGCAGCCTTCCGAAGCCTGGCGGGGGGCGGAGGTTTTTTTAAAACCCCAGGACAGCGGGGGACTTCTCCGCTGTCCGGGGCGATTTTAAAATGCTGCCGGGCGGCAGCGCTGCCGCCCAGCAGCATTTAAAAAAACCCGGGACAGCGGCTTTAAAATCGCACTGGGCAGCGCGATTCTCCACTGTCCCGGACGGCTTTTGAAGGCAGGCAGGGGGAGCAAAGACTTTCGCCCCAATCCCGCCTTCAGAAGAGGTCCCCCCGCCTTTGCTCCCCCCTGCCTGCCTTCCCGGGAGAGCGGAGAAACGGCAGTGCTGCGTTTCTCCGCTCTCCCGGGAAGGCAGGCAGGAGGGCTTTTGAAGGCAGGCAGGGGGGAACAAAGACTTTTGCCCCCCGCCCGCATTCAGAAGAGGTCCTGGACCTCTTCTGAAGGCGGGCGGGGGGCGAAAGTCTTTGTCCCCCCTGCCTGCCTGTCCCGGAGGGCTTTTAAATCGCCCCGGGGTTTTTTAAAATGCTGGTGGTGGGAAGAAAATCCCTTGTCCCCCCCCCCCAGCCTTCAGAAGAGGTCGGGGGACAGACTGCCCCCGGACCTGGTCTGAAGTCGGTTTCCATAGGAACGCATTAATTGATTTTCAATGCATTCCTATGGGGAACCGTGCATCGCAAGACGAAAAACTCGCAAGAAGAAAAAACTTGCGGAACGAATTAATTTCGTCTTGCGAGGCACCACTGTACCGTATTTTCCCCTCTATAACACGCAGATTTTTTCTCCTAAAAAGGAAGGGGAAATGTCTGTGCGTGTTATGGAGCGAATGTGTGGTCCCTGGAGCCAAAAAATCAGACAAAAAATCAAATCACGAGTCATGGAGAAGGGAAACCTGAAAAGAGGAAGTGGCTGCTTTCCTGCATTCTGCCTCAGGGTCTTACTGCCCACCCTCCTCTGTTTCGTTGCTGTGTGTTTGCTCAAAAGGAACAAAGAGCAGGGAAAGCCCCTCCCCTCCAGGCAAGCAGAGGGGAAAGCAGAGTGTCTCCTTCTAATTCCTCTCTGTGCTCCGGTGCTGCGTCTACACCCCTCTGATGCTCCTTTTCCCTTCTTTGTTTTTCCTTCCCTCCCCACTTAAAATGTGGTTACAAAGCATAGATCCACATGGATCCTCAGGATCTTTGCATTGGGTCACCCCAAATTCACCATAAGATCACATAGCATGTCCATGGCTACAGCCTGCCCCCCAAAAATCACGCACCCACTGTTGCCTGGGGCTGCAATGGTGCAAAAACGTGGTTAAAAAGCATGGATCCACATGGCTCCTCAGAATCTTTGCATTGGGTCACCCCAAATTCACCATCAGATCACATAGCATGTCCATGGCTACAGCCTACCCCCAAAAAATCACGCACCCACTGTTGCCTGGGGCTGCAATGGTGCAAAAACGTGGTTAAAAAGCATGGATCCACATGGATCCTCAGGATCTTTGCATTGGGTCACCCCAAATTCACCATCAGATCACATAGCATGTCCATGGCTACAGCCCGCCCCCCAAAAATCACACACCCACTGTTGCCTGGGGCTGCAATGGTGTAAAAACGTGGTTAAAAAGCATGGATCCACATGGATCCTCAGGATCTTTGCATTGGGTCACCCCAAATTCACCATCAGATCACATAGCATGTCCATGGCTAGAGCCTGCCCCCCAAAAATCACGCACCCACTGTTGCCTGGGGCTGCAATGGTGCAAAAACGTGGTTAAAAAGCATGGATCCACATGGATCCTCAGGATCTTTGCATTGGGTCACCCCAAATTCACCATCAGATCACATGTCTGTGGCCACAGCATGAAGCACAAAAATGATACATCCACTGTTTCATTCAGAATGTTTTTTCCCTTGTTTTCCTCCTCTAAAAACGATGTGCGTGTTATGGTCAGGTGCGTGTTATAGAGCGAAAAATACGGTAACCAATGTCCCCACCAAAATGAAATGCCAATCCCCATATAAACACCTACCACACAGTCTGTAAGTGTGCCCCATTGTTCAAAATGATTGCGAAGGCTTTCATCTGTTGTCTCGAAACTTAGGCCGCCAATGAACAGTTTGCGTAGCTGTTCAGGTTCCTTGGGGGACTGAAAAAGAGAAGAGTAGGGAAATATAGAACAAGGAAGGTGGCACTGTAGGACACTCCCATCGAACTACAGCTTCATGTAGATAAGCAGGCCTACTAATGCACAATAATCCTTGGATGAGTTAGCACACTTGTTACCTATTTCCCTGCTAGCACCCTAACTGGTATCAACATGCCAGCAAAGCTTCTCAACAAGAGTAGGGGCACACTCCAATCCTGCATTTGTCACTATTTTACATAATCACTATATCCCAAATAACCAAGGATTGCCTTTTATTCTTGTTCTGATAACCTTTTATTTATTATTTATGCCTTTTATTCTTGTTCTTGTTTTCAGCTACACATTATGATGTATTAAAGCAATAGGAAATGCATCAGCTATGTATTTTGCTGCTTAATTTTATAAAGCACAAGTATGCCTTCCAAGAATATTGCTCTTCCTTCACTTTAAATCTGCCCTTCTACAAATAAACACACTTCTAAGGAAGACTACAAGCTACCTATCAGAATCCATTTCTAAGAAAAGGGGAAAAAACCTAAAGGGGGCAGGAAAGCATCAAGTCTATTTTCAGCTACAGGATGGCAACATTGTAGTATTTTAGGTCTCTTGGCAGAGCTAGAAACTTTGTAGCCCTAAAATGGCCAAGATTTTCAAGCTGTTGGCTAATAGTAGCGCCCAAAGTTCTACATACCTAGTTGGGAGTAACGTGCTTACGTACGACAGGTCTCCCTACTGAATGATAAACATGCATTATGTACACGAATCCCAAGAAAATTATCACCCAAGAGACAGGGGCGAAAGCGTGAAAGACATCCACGGTTGCAAGGGAAAGTTGGCGAAAGGAGAAACTGGCGACATTTGCGCGGGGGGGGGGGGGCGAGAGACTGCAGACAAAGCAGGAGAGCACGTGGTCCGCGCACGTCCCCATCCCCCACGCAACTCGAAGAAGGGGAACCGGAGGCAAGTGCGCAGGCGCGCGCCAATCCTCCTGCCCGCAGAGCGCAGGCGCAGCCATTCCAAGCGTCGGGGAAGAGAAGCGGTGACCGCCACGCACTGTGAAACATGGCGCCTGCCCTGGAAAGCCAGCGCGCATGCGTAGCCCGAGGGGAGGCGGGGGAAAAAAGAGGCCAGGCGGCAAAGGAAGGAAGGCCGACCGGAGGCCATTAGGCCTTGAAGCAGAAGACGAGGCAAATGTTGGGGAAAGAGAGAAAAGAATTCCGGGATAAGGAATATATACATTTTTTGTTTTTTAGACTTACTTCGTGAGGAGACATATCGCACCCGTAATCGGACGATCCCTAAAGGCAAAGGAAACATAATTCCACAAAAACAAGCCACAGGTTGAGGGTCGAAAGAATGGAACTAAACCGCCCGTAATCAGGGCTCTTACCTCAGACTTCGACATGGCGGCGGCGTAATTACAGGCAAGGCCTAGCCCGGCTTTCCCACAAAGCGACGCTGCCTCTCGCTGAAGCCGAGACGAAAAGGGGCCGAGTCACCGAGTGCGCCGCCGCCTCACTAGTAACGCCCACACCGGCCCCATTTCATTGGGCAGGCTTCTCGGCTTCGTCGCCTCTCACTGGACAACGGCCAGATTGCTCTGCTTCCATTGGAAGCTCTCGTAGTGACCCCGCCCTTTTCACTCCGTTATCCGTACCCCTGTTGGCTTTCCGTTGGTTGGGTTTTTTGTCACTCTTCCGACTCGGACGGAATTCCCCGCCCTTTACTCCTCAAATAACCAGTCGCAAGAGTTTCTCTTTCATTGGGCAGTTCGGAACGCAGGTTTCTTGCGATTGGCTGGGACCAACGGATACCCTTTTTGGGGGTTGGTTAGCTTTTTATTCATTCATTCTAATAGAGGCGGGAATTAAGTTGGTATTCCTGAGCGTTTTTTGTGTTGGTGGTTGGTATGGTGAAGGCGCGAGCCGGGCTGGGCTTGGGGTGCGGGAGGAAAGAGAGTTCAATACGTGCAACATGCCTCTGAGGCAAACCTACGCTGAAGCGCGCTGCACACCTTGCGCATGCGTCACAAAGTCCTGCTTCTGACGAATAACGGGGAGGGGAGGAAGGGAGACTTGATAAGTGCGCGCGCCTCACGCCGGCGCAGTGAGGTTGGGAAGGGGGCGGAGGGGCTGACGCGTGCGCACTGGACGGGGTTTTTGGCGGGCGTTGCGCAGAAGCGGCGGCTGTGAGGGGTTACAAACCAGGGAGGGGGAAGTTGCTTCCGCTCCGAGCCCGCTACTTTCCCCAGGTGAGCGACCACGGGAAACAATCTTGGCGGGGCCGCGTTACCGGGAGCCAGCGGTTCCGAGGGAGGGGGGCGTGGTTTTGGCGTGATTGGGAGCCTGTCCGTGCTGTGAGGTACCGTTGGAAAGGGGGCGGGGCTTGCGCTCTGGGAGGCGGGGCGTTGGAATCTGAGTGACAGACTCACAGGTCGAAGGGTTGAGGCAGTTGGGCGGGTTAGACCATTGAGGGTCGGAGGGTGGAGTGGCAGCCGGTTTATCCAACGGGGAAGCCGCTTTTGCTTGTGGGGCGGGTGGTTTAGCGTAACTGTTTGATTGGCGCGGAGGATGGCCAATGGCGAGGGGCCTCGGTACTATGGCGCTTTTCTTTAGGAGTGGGAGGCTTTCCCGCCGTCAGCTTTCCCTCAGTCTCATACCTTTGACTACATATGGCCTTGCAGTATTTTGTCCCGGCCCGTAATTTTCAAAGCTGTACACCCCCGCGAACTTTTTTAGAGAAACCTCTTTTAGTCTGCCGTCCACGTTCAGCCCATTCACGCCGGAGAAAGTCTTCGTGCCTTAGTCGCTCGAGGATAAGTGGCTGTGAAGGGCTGGAGTTTTGCCTCGTGTTTTCCTCCCGCCGTCTCTGGGGAGTTCGCTGTTTCACACGCTCCTTCGCCCCCGACCCCGGAGACAGTCCAAGCCAACCAGGCGAATCCGCCAGCCTTTCACGTTCCCCTCTACTCGAGTTTCCAAAACCCGAAATTCCAGAAACTTTCCATGAAATATAGCCCCCCCCCCAATGGAAGATAGTTCCCAACTTATTTGGTGCCCAACATATATATAGCACAGGCAAGTTCGGGGAATATTCGGGTATCATTGTATTGGATTATTAATAATAATACATTTTTATTTATACCCCGCACTCCCCAGCCAAATCCGGGCTCAGGGCGGCTAACAGTAATAAAAACAGGTGGATTAAAATACAATTTAAAAGATTAAGTTAAAACATTAGGATGCAGCCTCTTCAAAGGAGGAGAAAGGAAAAAGAAAGCGGGGAGGAAATCAAACTTGAACTTATTAGTGCTCCGCCTTTCCCCCCTGACTGGACTCAAGGCAGTTTACAACTAAAGAACCGCTGAAAACACAGTGGGAGGAAATAGTCATTTAAAAAAATAAAATAAACGTTGAGAATTGGGTGTTGAGTGGGAAGTCTGCAGAGGAAGGACATAGTCCACAAACCCAGGTTCACACTTCAGCAAGTTTTGGTGTTGCTATTGTGGTTGCTGTTGGAGAGTAAGGAGCGAAGGGGCCCTCTTCACATTCATTCACATTGCCCCTTCGCAGTTGCTTTGCTTATTCTGATAGCTGGTTGGACTGGAAAAAAAGAGTCCTAAAATAATAATAATGATTTCTTCTTTACAAGACTTCTGTTGGTCTTTACAGCAATTCCATGTTAAGATACTATGCTTGATCCAACATGAGGGAATGAGAGTGCATACTTGGATTTGTTGGCTGCAAGCCATAGAGAATATCTTATTGTGCATAACAATTGATAAAGAAATGTCCAAATATATATGTTACCGTTTTCTCAAATAAAATCAATGTTATTCAATCCAGAGAGCTGGAGTATCTGTAGGTGTAATGGCACTTAATGCTTTGGATTACTGTCGACAGTAAGATTTGAAAATTGGCTTAGCGCTTTTTGTCCAGCTGTTTGTCCCATGAAGAAAGAAAATTAAAATCTTGCTGCACACAGTGTAGGGCTGCAATGTTCTAGTGTGAAGAACAACTATAGTTTTAAATACAACCTCAGCAGATCACCGAGTCACCTTCCTACTGCTGGGTAGGGGAGCAAGAGAAATCAGGTTTAGTTTTCTTCACACCAGGGCTGAGTCTACACAAAGGTCATTAGTGATTTGTGCAGATGATGAATTCATTATGTGTGGATCCCAAGTACAGACATGTTGTAGAATATACATTGAATTATGGGTATCTAGAACTTGAAATGACAGCTGGGATGCTGAGGAGCTTGTAGTTGGCTCTCAGCCACACTTAGGTGGAAGCTGATTTAAATGAGGTACACAAATGCTGCACATATAGGGGTGACCCTCAGCATAGGTAGAATTTTTTCCATTCTTGCCATCTTGTTTAACTTGACTGGAAGGAAAAAACTGAGTAATGTGAAGATGAAAGCAGCTATATCTGCTACAAATGGGTAGATAAACAATAAGCAGAGTGGTATAGAGACCTGAAGAGAAGTGACTGCTCAATGTCTTTTTTCAGTGTCTTGTCAGGTATCTAGTTGCTGTGGGTTGCTAGTCCCTGAGAAATGTTGGAAGAGAAGGCTCTAGGCTTTAAAAATAGATTCAAAATCAAAGCTGCCCACTTACTGAAATTCATTTCCTTCCTGAACAAGCTTTCATACTAATAGATACCATAACAAATAAAACATGGTTTGCAGCTAAATAATGCCTTTACATAGACAGAATCAAAACTCTTTGTTCATGTATCCCATGTACTTTTTGCATTGTATTTTTTTTCCTGCTTAGAGATAAGACAAGATAGATTTCTCTCTGTACACATGTAAGTCTATTAATCAAAATCCATTTCCTTGACTAAAGTGGTGAAACCTATGTACATGTACAGTGGTACCTCGCAAGACGAATGCCTCGCAAGACAAAAAACTCGCTAGACGAAAGGGTTTTTTGTTTTTTGAGCTGCTTCGCAAGACGATTTTCCCTATGGGCTTGCTTCGCAAGACGGAAACGTCTTGCAAGTTTGTTTCCTTTTTCTTAACACCATTAATACAGTTGCGACTTGACTTCGAGGAGCAACTCATAGAACGCGGTGTGGTAGCCTTTTTTGAGGTTTTTAAAGACTTTGGTGATTTTTGAAGCTTTTCCAAAACTTTCCTGACACCGTGCTTCGCAAGACGAAAAAAATCGCAAGACGACAAAACTCGCAGAACGAATTAATTTCGTCTTGCGAGGCACCACTGTATTGAGAAGTAAATCCCATTGAACAAAGTGGGTGAGTAAACATGTATAAGATTAACTGCAAGTTTTCATAGCTTTCCATGATGCAAGGGTTAGTTACTGTGCAAAATAGTATTTCTTCCTGAGATAGAAAGTAATTGTATTTCATTCATAACTTGACTGAACACACTGAACTGGTTCGCACCTTACACTAAATCAGAGTTCTAGAATTATGTGCACGAACAGGAAAGAGCTGCTGTGTGAGTTTTGCACACTTGCCTCTTCCCGCATGGCCAGAAGGAGGATTTGAGCAATTGCACTTTGCCTGAATATTGGCTTGTTGTGGTGACTTGATCTGGTTTATTTCCAAAACACTACTCTTGGCTGTGTCATTTGCAGTACAGTTGTACCTTGGATCCCGAACACCTTGGCACTTGGATGTTTTGGCTCCTGAACGCCGCAAACCTGGAAGTGAGTGTTTCGGTTTGCGAATGTTCTTTGGAACCCGAACATCTGACAGGGCTTCCACGGCTTTCGATTGGCTGCAGAAGCTTCCTGCAGCCAATCAAAAGCCACACTTTGGCTCCAGAACGGATTCTGTTCAACTTCCAAGGTACGACTGTATTTTTAAAAATATACATTGTTTCCCTTGTGGTTTACTTTACTCAAAAATGAAATCTTTAATTCATTCTATTTGGTAGGTAGCTGTGATACTGGTTTTAGGAAGTTTAATGTGTTTCTAGTAAATGTTTAGATTTCCTTTTGAACTAGATTATACAAGACACTTGGATCTTTAAAAAACGAAATGGTAAAAAAAATAATCATCTAGTTTGGGGGATGAACTCTTTTTTAGCCAGACAGCAGAATAGTGATTAGCAAGTCCACCTTTGTCCAACTCGCCCCATGACTTGAAAAGCATTAAGCTAAACATGCAAATTGTAAATTACTTGTTAATTCTATTATTTTCTATTCCTCCCCATTTATGAATTGCATTACTTGTACAGTGGTACCTCGGGTTAAGTACTTAATTCGTTCCGGAGGTCCGTACTTAACCTGAAACTGTTCTTAACCTGAAGCACCACTTTAGCTAATGGGGCCTCCCGCTGCTGCCGCGCCACCAGAGCATGATTTCTGTTCTCATCCTGAAGCAAAGTTCTTAACCCGAGGTACTATTTCTGGGTTAGTGGAGTCTGTAACCTGAAGCATATGTAACCCAAGGTACCACTGTATACAAGGTGATACATACATATGCGTGCCTGTGTGTATGCAATATGAAAGCTAAATTTAAAGTACCTTAGAATAACAAAAAAGTAGCAGAATTTAAACATTAAAACTTCTTGGGAAGGTTTTCACTTATTTAAAGTTACACCATGGGCTGCATCTACCTCTACGGCATGAGAACACGGCCTGGTTCTAGTGGCAGAGAAGATTGTGGCAGCTTCATCGTGTCAGTGGACGCAATTGGTTTTTTTCTTCCTCTCCTTCCCCCTTAAGCCCTCCTTAACCCTGATTTCCTCCAGAAGTTTTCTCAACAATCCAAAACATATTTGGGGAGCAGAGGAAAGGGAAGTCCTGCTGTGTGGGTGGAAGTTGCCATTTACCCCTTCAAAATCAATAAAAGCAGGCATCTTTCATTACTGATGCTGTATGTGAGTTTATTCCACAATTGTATATCTACACATGGATACAAAAGCGGAATTTTTGCCCTCATACTAACAAGAACAATATCCAAAACTCAGCAACCCGATTCCTTTTTCAAATTCTGCGCCTTCTCTGTTTGCACAGTAACTATTGTGAAAGTGATAAAATGTTATGCTACAACATAGACTTTTATTTCTTAATGAATTCCCCCCCCCCCATGTTAAAATAGAAGCCAATTAAGTTACAACAGGCAAATTGTCTACTATCATTTACCCTTGTATTTTCTTTTACAATATAACTTTTTTTTCTAGTTATTGTATATTGTCTTCCCCAGCATGCTGTCTGAGCACTTCCTGAACAAACAGACAGATCTGCTTATTAACTGTCCAGAGCAACTTGAAATATGCAACCAAACATCTGTATTCCTGATTTGCTGTACTAATAAAACCATTTTCATATCCTACCAGAAGTAATTCAGTAATTTAAGTAGTTGAACTGCAAATGACTTGTGATATTTTTAATTTAAATTACTGCATCTGTCAAAATATTAAATAAATGTTTAAGAACTTGAGCTCTCAATTGTTTTGCAGTCTAGTTCACATCTGCGTTGCTTCTTAGCAAGTTGGCTGCTGCTAGTTTGGGGGTCAGAAATGGTCACTGTTTAATATTTTTTGTGGCATACTGAGTTGTTAAAGGTGGTGAGACCATCAAACATCAAAGTTAAACTGGGTGTTTTGAGATAAAATTATTTGTATATGTGCTTTTGCAAAAAGGCAAAATAAATTGCTTTAGGACATTCCAGCATGGTAAATAGTGTAAGATGTGGATGCAAAACTCGCCAAATTACTCATCGGGCTCCAGCGATAGGACACTCTGTATTGTAGTCACATCATTGCCCCACATTTCTTCTTCCTCTAATTCTCTCTTGGCCTACTTCAATCAACAGTGTGTGGGCCCAGAAATTTAAACTGCGTATTGCTAAGCACTTCAGTGGCTTCTGAGGGAAGTACAGTTGTACCTTAGAAGTCAAACGGAATCTGTTCCGGAAGTCCTTTCGACTTCTAAAACGTTCGGAAACCAAAGCTGCAGAAACCACACTAGACATTCAACTTCTGAAAATCATTTGAAACCTGGAACACTCAGTTCCAGGTTTCGATCGTTCAGGAGCCAATTTGTTTGGGAGCCAAGACGTTTGAGATCCAAGGTACGACTGTACAGCATTCATGCACACCTGTACTGAAGTCACTGAAGGATCTGGTTAAAAGCAACAGCATATTGTGGGATTTTGGGAGAAAGAACAAGCCCAATATAAACAAGAAAGCAACTTTTCTATGTGTATTTCTGGTACAATATAAAAAATATACTGAACTAATATCCAATGGATTTTTAAAAATATTCTAGTACAATGCTAGCACATCAAAAACCATACTTGATACAAGACCCTACAAAGTTATTTTTACTACATAGTTATGTGTACTACATAGTTTTTTATAGGATATTTTTCTGAACTTATACTGAACAGAATATATAGATGTTTCATGCATGTACCCAAACTTTTGCAACCCCTCGTCCACCACCTCCAGCTGCTTCAAAGTAGGATTCAATGTAGTATTAATATCTGCCAATGAAAGAAAACCCCCAAAAGACAACCCCTTTTCCAACAAATGGAGAGCTTTTTACTTGCACACAGTGGTATTTAGATCAAGGCCATTATGTCTTGTTTAGCGCAAGCAACACTTGTGTTTGAAAAGTATTTGACGCTATCCTTCAAATTTATTGGATGTGTCCTTTGTTTAAACATTACATTATTGCATTACACAACTGATCCAAAATTATGATGGATTTTTCTCTGATCATACCAACTATGTGGGTAGGTTACCAAATTTTCAAACCTCTTTCCAGGTTCTCTTCAAAGTGAACTGAATTAAATGGATGTTATAAGAAATAGTGGGCCTTTTACCACACAGCTACATAGTGGAGTGTAGAATAGGATGGTGTTGATTTTTAAGATATTTGCATATACTAAATGCTTCAGGAAAAGCTACAGGAACAAAGAATGTTTTCTTCTACATACTGTACAGCTCTCTTCTTGTTTTTACCTTCATGATTTAGTGCTTAATCCACACCCCTGAAAAAGTATTTGCACATACAAAAGGGAGTGGCCGAAAAATTCTTTCCTCCAATAAAAATAAAGAATCTCTGTTATACTACCAACACCTGCTGGGTACTGCAGGAAGCAGCAGCATAAAGCTCCAAAATGTTCAAATCCAGGTTTTAGGACCCAAAGTAACAGCACCTGAAATTTCCATCAAAGGATTGTGTGCAGCACTGAAACCTTTCTGCCATTCCTAGAGTTTAAAAGGCCACAATATGGTGTAATTTAGAGCTGTTTTTTATTTTGAAAATCTCCCTTTCTGTCCTCCCCAGTCACTTGGATCTCCATTATGTAAATTCATCCTGTCATATCCAGCATAAATATGCCAGTCTTGTAAATTGGGAAACGGTGGGAGAGCATCTCCTATCAACTTTCTAGATTTGTTCAAGATTATCTTTTATCTGTCTCTAGTATTTAAACATGTACCTTTCTGGAGCTCCATAAAATAATTAAAGGACAGATGAATTTGGTGCTCACAGAAAAGCAAGACTGAAACTCATTGGCTTGACTTCAGCCATGGTCTAGGGTGTGTGAAAGGCACTTTCCCTTGTGCACAATTGGTTTCTTGTGGTGCCAAATTGTATGCCAGTCCAGAATGTTCTCCTGATGGAGTAGCTCATTGCTGGCACAAGAGACAGTGAGTTGTATAAGTGGAATGCTGCTTACTGTTCTTTGCATGTAAGTTGCAATGTTCTGCTTAAAATCTTGCTGGTATAGTGACATCCTAACATCTTTTTTCCTATACCACTCCCTTTCACCGGAATGATGTCCATTCCAAAGAACTAAAAGAGACTGATTAGGTTGCAAGACAGTGGTCTAAGGTAACCCAATGTTAGAAACTGGGATTGAAAAGCTAGGACTTCTGGGACCTGGGTTTTGGACCCCTAAACAGACTGTCTAGTCACCACTGGTACCATACTTCAGTTTTCAAAACACTCTACTCTTTATTATTAAACTCCTTAACATCTTGTCTATCCTTAACATGTACTTCAAGGCTTCAAAGCACATACATTTCGATAATCCTTGAGTGTCAGCCAGGTGCAAAAAATGGCACCCAGACTTTTTGAGATGCTCACAAATGGAGAGTCTTTAGGTGCAAAATGTGCCTGGCACCCTGCTAATTTCAAACCCTGAGGCCACCCAAGTGAGCCCCATGGCCGAGAGAATTGGACCATGTCTTACTTAATTTGGTTTCAGTTCTTTGCATGATGTGGGGTTATGCTGTGGTCATGAGAAGTTTCCTGAGGCCTAATGGATCTTTCAGTGTCTTCCAGTGGGAAACAATGGGGAAATGGCAATACTGATTCTGCATGTTTATTTGATTGGAATCTGTGTGGAAATGTACCTCCTTTTAATCCAGTATGGATGAATAGGAAACTAATACAAGTACTTTAGTATCATCCCTGAAATGGCCATGTTCATATTTTAGATGGAAAATATTTCTCTGTTTCCTGTGCTCCATAAGATGGGAAACTTGTCAAGGCAAAGTAAATGCCTCGCAAATCAGAAAAGACTACAGCAATATCTGGTTGAATTAGAAACTTCAGAGCACATCTGAGTGTGAGTATCCCCCCCATCCTATATTGATACATTTGTATATATTAATACACTTTTAAAAAATTATACCAAACTTTAAAATATTTTCATTTGCGTTTTTATCCTGCAGTTTTGTTTCAGAGAATCCATGCTACTAAAGTACCCCAATCAGAATCTTACAGAGCAGCATGAAACCACCTGAAGATCGGGTAACCTGAAAATGGAATGAAGAGGTATATTGTTGACTGGGTTTTAAGCATCATTGCTAGATGCAAAAATAGGTGCAATGTGCTTTAAAGAGGCTGCTGTTTTACAGTAAGAAACCGACCCATTTATAACAGCCAAGGGCATAACTGCAAAAGCAAGATCTCTGTGTTTATGGCTGCTTATAGGATCCATCAGTGCTGATTGCTCTGATTGGTACTTTCCTGCCAGAAGAAAATTGGGGTGCCTAATAATGATGATTTATGTACAATTGGGTCTTATTCTGACACTTCATATACAGTGTTCACTCAGGTCAAAATGTTACATTTGTACATTTTCAGGTTTAAATAGAAACACTGATGTTATCACAAGACGAACACTAATCAGGCACATTGATGCCAACTATCCTGTAGTGCAAAGCAACTTTAGGAAATGTCTTTTTATTTATATTTGTTGGTTGATTGATTTTATATACCGCCCTGTACCTGGAGGTATAGAAGTTGATATTTGTTTTACATTAGTTTAGAAGCTGATATTCGGTTCATAAGAACTCACAGTATTCTCGGTATTTTCATATGGCATTATAACTAACCAATTAAAGAGGTAGGATATTGGTAACTCTCTCTGGGAACTTTATGCTGAAAGCTCAGTAAATCTCTAAACAACAACAACAGTAAAACCCAGTTGGATCTATATATTGGAAGCCTTAGAATGCTCACACAGAGGGACTTTCCCATCCCTTCCTCTCCTCTCCTCCTCCTTTGGCTTCTGAAAAACTTCTCCTGGGTCAAGGAGTCTTCCAGAAAAGTGTGGGGTGGGGTGTGGGGACTGTAATGGGGAGTGGGGATTTGGCTGTACTTGTTTAGAGGTTCTTCTGTGAGTGTCTTTACACTTGTGCTTCTCTGGATCCAACCCATAAATAGTCCTAAAATTGTTGTTTCCTTCAATTGTGTTAAACATGCCTTATTTTTTGTTTCATACAGTTTCTTGCAAAACAAGCTCCTCGTGTACTTATAACATGTATATGAGTTCCCTGTATTAATAAAATATTTTGCTGAATGTAACTGTATTCGGTGCTTTATTTTGGAAATACATTATTGACTCTTGTATTTTGGTATTTGATATGCTTCCTGGTGAAAGTATTTGGATTTGAAATAGGTAAATGGAGGTTGTCATTGAGAGCCTCCTGACACATTTAATAAAATTATTTGACTCTCAAACAGGATGCTTTTGAAAATTATATTTTGTGGGTAGCAAGGCATAAATGCTAACTTTTTTCCTCTAGCAAAAAAATACCTTTCAGAAATCTTATCACCTATGTTTCAGTTGGAGTTTTATGCCCTTGGCTTTGTCCCTTTCTTGTAACTTACTCCCTTTTCTGGTGTGATTTTATTGTAATCTCCTCTTCTTGTCTCCCCCCCCCCCCCCCATGAAGTATAGGAAACATAGTTAAGCAATTTAAATTTCTAGAAGCATAGTAGCACATAGAGAACTCATTGCAGTTTAACGAATGTTCTGACACACCATACAGAAACATAGCCTTGCTTTCTTGTTACATTAATCTCGGTACTAATTCTTTCCTTGTATTTAAGTAGGCAACATTTATTACAGAATAGAGTAAAATCATCTACACCTTCAAGAGTTCATACACCTCCAAAGTGGCATGTCATTGATTGCCAGCAGTACCATTCTGTGGCTTACTTTGAACAAAGTAATATCTGCATAATAAAAACGACACAAATCAGACACAACAAATCACAACACAGAAAAACAAACAGATGAACATCTCAAACTCCCACAACCTTATTTTTCTTTTCTCAAAAAAGTGGGTGGGAGACAGGCAGAGTGAAAAACTACAATTTCTGGTGGCTTGAATCATGTCCTAAATTGATGAAAATTCACTCATGTATGATGTCACACAAACGGAGCACTAACCAGCAAGAATTGGGTATACCTGGATCCATCTTTATTGATGAAGCTGTTGTTGTTACCTTAGGTCTTGGACACGGGTGGCGCTGTGGTCTAAACCTCTTGGGCTTCCTGATTGCAAGGTCAGCAGTTCGAATTCACACAATGGGGTGAGCACCCGTTGCTCTGTCCCAGCTCCTGCCAACCTAGCAGTTCAAAAGCATACCAGTGTGAGTAGATAAATAGGTACCACTGCAGCAGGAAGGTAAACGGTGTTTCTGTGTGCTCTAGCACTTGTCATGGTTCTCCATGCACCACAAGTGGTTTAGTCATGCTGGCCACATGACCCGGAAAGCTGTCTATGGACAAATGCTGGCTCCCTTGGCCTGAAAGTGGAGATGAGCACTGTGCCCCATAGTCAAATTTGACTGGACTTAACCATCCAGGGGTCCTTTACCTTTTACCTTTACCTTAGGTCTTGTGTACTTAACTTTGCTTTCAGTATGCATTGACTTTTTAACATCTTGCCTTTCCAAGCAGTTTTTCTCTCCAGCCATCTGTGTATGTATACATTCTCCATAATTTTCACGATACTTCATACATGAAGTAAGAGCCACTCTTACCTACAAAAGCTCCTGACATGAGAACCATTATCTTTTATGGGTTACATCTCCTCTTTCTCATGTATCATGAGATCCTGAGGTGTTTTTCGTACCATCTAGTTTAGCTCTCAGATTACATTTAACTTCACCGTTGTTGTTCCTTTGTCCAGGCTGTTATTCCAAAAACGAGTGAAGTTCTCCAGCCTCTCTTGAGTTGCAAGAGAGCTTTGTTCTGCAGCAGGGAAGAGAGCACGTTCTTGACTAGGCAGAGGAAACAGTGCATAGCTTGGGTTGTTGGCCTATGATCAGGACAGAAGGGAACATAGTATACACCTCTGGTGTAAGAGGACTGCACCTCCACAGAACTTGTCTGTGCTGTGGAGACACAACTCTTGCTTTATGACCAGTGGCTTAACGTTCCCCAGAAACCTATCTAGCAAATGAGACCAATATAGTGGTACCTTGGGTTAAGTACTTAATTCGTTGCGGAGGTCCGTACTTAACCTGAAACTGTTCTTAACCTGAAGCACCACTTTAGCTAATGGGGCCTCCTGCTGCTGCCGCGCCGCCAGAGCACGATTTCTGTTCTCATCCTGAAGCAAAGTTCTTAACCTGAAGCACTGTTTCTGTGTTAGCAGAGTTCTGTAACCTGAGGTACCACTGTATAATAATCTTGTGAGCTGGACATTTCTGGGTGTGTGTTTTTTAGGTTAAGCTTGCATTTCATCAAACCATAATAAGAATCAAAAAATGTTTTGAAAGGCATAGGGCATGACACTAGTGTTTTGTGGCTTTATAAGGCAGCAGCATGTCAAATTTATAGATTGGGTGGCTGATCTTTCAAATGTTGAACTACACCAGTGGTTTTCAAGCAGTGTGCCGTGGCACCCTGGGGTGCCTTGAAAGATGGTCAGGGGTGCTACGGGCAACACTGGCCTCTGCCCCACTGTCCTTCCCTGCCTCCTCGGATTCCCTCTTGCGTCTCTGCCTCCCAATGGTTTTACATAGCTGTTTGTTGCAGCAGCCCTGGCCACAAGCTCCCCAGGCAAATGGTGCCTCTGGCTCTGACCAGGGGTTGCTTCCCAGGTCCCTGTGGGGCAGTGTGATGAGGCAGCTCTCTTTGGGGTGGGGGGGGCAGCTTAGAGACCAGGGGCAGAAGCCGCGGCTGCCCAAAGAACTCCCAAGTAGAGGGGAGAAGAGAGGAGGCTGAGGGAACACACCGCAAGGGAGGGTGTTTGAAAAAGGATGAGAGGCTGCCAGCTCTGCAGGCAGGGAGTGGCATAGCTGGGCTCCTGAGCCCCACAGGGATGTCGCAGAAAGAGTGCAGTTGGTTAAGGGAGCCGTGGACTCAAGAAGGTTGAAAGCCTCTGAACTACACCTTCATGCTGCACTTTTAAAAGGCATCTTATGCCTGAAGGTGCCATAGCACCTGATATGTCACTCAAGTGCTGTCTTGCAGGATGCTGCTACTAAAACCCAGGATCTCCAGAGAGGGAACCGTGTTCTTTGTTTTTCTGCAGAAGACTAGGTCTTGCAGCACCTTAAACTTATGGGGTAAGCTTTCGTGGAATAGAGTCCTTTATCAGGTACATGAAGTGTTGCCCTAAAGGGAGGTAAAGGTAAAGGTACCCCAGGCCGTTAGGTCCAGTCGCGAACGACTCTGGGGTTGCTTGCTCATCTCGCTTTACTGGCCGAGGGAGCCGGCGTACAGCTTCCAAGTCATGTGGCTAGCATGATTAAGCCGCTTTTGGCGAAACCAGAGCAGTTCACGGAAACACCATTTACCTTCCTGCTGAAGTGGTACCTATTTATCTACTTGCACTTTGATGTGCTTTCGAACTGCTAGGTTGGCAGGAGCTGGGACCAAGCAACGGGAGCTCACCACGTCGCGGGGATTCGAACCCCCGACCTTCTGATCGGCAAGCCCTAGGCTCTGTGGTTTAGACCACAGCACCACCCGCATCCCACGTCCTAAAGGTAGCAAGCATTTAAAAAGTGATTGGGACACCCCTTCTCTTTATGATGAGCTAACGTGAAGGCTAAGTGAAATAGTTGTGCTACATATCCTCTATATATGCTAAATGTGTGTTCACATTGCTTCGTTGGTGTTAAAAGATTTTTCTTTTCTGTTATGCAAAGAAAATGCTGGCAAGTTTCTATAGATTCCTAGTAATTTCCCTACGTTTTGTTGTTATTAGCTCAAAACTGCTTATTTAAAAAGAGGCAGAGGCACTAGTCCCCAGACAGGCGGCTATGGATCTGTGTCTTCTAAACTACAGCAGTTTATCAGATTAAAATATGGCATTCTCTTCTTCCTTGTGAGTTGCAAATTTTTATTTCTCCTATATTATAAAACAGTGGAGCTTTTTGTTTAGCCAGGAAAAATTGCTTACAGTTAAAATCAAGCACAGGAACAATTCAGATGGAAATAGGAAGACCTATACAGTTATGCGCATGTGAAATCAAAATCTCGTGGTAGCTGCATTGCAGTAATTTTGTTGCAGTGGTCCATGTTGACCCAAATGGTTAGATAGCATTTCTGCTTCCTGTGGCTTAATTGTAGGGTCTAGATCAGTTTTAGCTTTTTGTCCCTCCCCACCTGTCCTTCACAGCAACAGAAGTGTGCATTTACAGAAAATGACATTTTAATCACTAATGGTGTCCATAGCTGGTACTCAGTACTCCAGCACCCTACAGGATATTATAAAATGATGATAATCATACCTCAAATTTATGTAGTGTTTCTTGAGCATTCAAATAACTTCACCTTCCAAATTTTAGCAATCCTTATAACAGTACAGTATGACTGTATACAGTATTTTTATCATTGCCATATTGCAGATACAGGGCTGAGAATAAACTCGGTTCAGACATAACTGAGCCATGGTTTGTTTAACAAACTAGAAGTTAGCAATGAGTTCACCCACAGGTGATCAAACAAAATTATGACTAGCTTGGTTTGTTTCCCAGCTGCTCTTGTCTCCAACATACCTTTGTATATGATCATGTGTGTATGTATGTGTGAGTATTGCTAATGTTTAATTGTTTTCAAACATTGCTTTTTAAATACATTTTAATACAGTAACCTAGTTTAGTTGTAAGCCACGTTGAGTCCCTGTTTGGAAAAAAAGCATGCTATAAATCAATATGATATTTTGTAGTTTCTGGGGTGAGGTGGTCAAATTATGGTTAGGGAAATGCTGGATTCAGATGTAATATTAAGCCATGGTGAAAGTAAGCCAGGTTTGTAAGCCAGAAACAAACCATGGTTTCAGATTGTGGGTTTTTTTTTGCAGTAGACAAACCATAGTTAACCTGCAGGGCAGGGTGTGCATATAAAACTAAGCCATGGTTTAATAAACCACAACTAGATTTGTCTAAAGTTATCTACTAGAAGTGATGTTTGTCACTGTGCTACAGCAGCTGCCTCTCTACTGTCCCCCAGTCTACACTATCAGATACTTTTTCCTTCCAAACCATAAACACGCACTGGCCACAGCTCATTCTCTCAACTGCTTTCAAAGAATACCTAGAGAAGATCTTAATGAGTTGTGATAGAGCCAGCTGCTTCATGCTCTGGGCCCTCTGGACTTTTTTGACTGCTTCTGTTGAACAAAAGTGTTTTACCAGCTGTGTGAGCACTTTACGGACAGAGATATGGTTTGCTCTCCTTGTAACTCCTAAATTCATCAGGGTGGATTCTCAAATATCTCCTTTACCAAAGCAACATAACAACATTCAAATGAGAATTCCTCCAGTAACTCCAGTATTTCTTGGGCTTTGACTGTTTCTAAGTAACTGATGCTTGCGTTAACCAAAAGTAGCAAGGCAAGCAATTATGTGAAATATAGGGGAATGGTGTGGGATGGGAAAGATAGAGGGGTGGTTTAGACAAAGCTTCTGGGCAAAAAGATCACCTTTTGTGTCTGGTATTTATAGCCATATGCATGGAAATTGCATCAAAACGAGGTGTAAATTTCCCTTATTTATCTCAATAGAGTGTTAATGGTAAGGCTTAGTTGTCACAATTTAAATGCTAATGCTCTAAGACAGTGGCCCATCTTGAGTCACTGGAATGTGGCTGTAAATCACCCAGTGGAGACTTTGCTGTGAACTTTTGAAACTGATAGATGTAGAAGCTTAGGGTGTGCATGAAGGTGATATTCTACTGATGTTCTTAAATTTCTTCTATAGAACAAAGACCTGTCGAGGCTTGCACAATTTTTGGTCTGAGTCTGAAGTATCTCACACTCCTTTTGTCTTAAGGAGAGACTACCCAGATCCTAGTTTGGTATAGTCTTTGTAAAGGAAAGCTGTCAGGCTAACATTGTACCTTAGAAACAACAAAGATGAACACCTTAAAGATGCACAAGTTAGGGCATCAGCTCAGGGTTGGAGACTAAAAATGTAAAGACATGGAAGAAAATGATGTGGGGTTTCTCCAAAGCTAGTTCCCCCTCCCGTCCCCCCGAATTGAAAAGTGGTGTGTGTGAAATATTTTATTTTCATTTTACATGAATAAAATATTTAAGAGCAGGCGACCATGTACTTCTCAAAATTATTTTTACTCTTTCAAAACAAAAAAACCTGGGTAACTGGAAGATTGCTATGTAAGTACAGTATCAGATCATTACAGTTCCTGTACACTGAGGACAATCAATTCTCAAAGTTGTACACTAAGACTTCCAAGTCTCAAATGCAAGCGCAAAATACATTTCTGCTTCTAGGGCACACTGCCATTGTCACAAGAGAAGTTGCGTCTTCATCTTGTTACAACACAGTTGGTGGATTTGTCTCTGTCCCCTTCACTTGACTGGGCCTCAAGAGAACTGGGAGTAGGGGAACGTGCAGAGCAATAGAAATTTGTTGACGCTGCAAATCTGTTGGATCCAAGATTCAAAGGCAGAAATGTAAGTGATGATAGCACTGCTACTGCATTTGACTGGATTGCAAAACAAGCAGAACACTTAGGACCAGATGTGCTTTCAAATGTTGCAGAATCCAGAACATCTTTAGTTACTTAGCGCAGGAATGCAGACTGGGATTCTGCCAAACCTATCCCTCCTGCAACATGGTTGCAAGCCTCTGCTCAGCACAACCCCTGACTCCTCTTGCTTCTCGGCTACTTTGTAACCCTCCATCTTTTGCAGCATGTAGAAGAAAGTGGTCTATGCTTGGAAATACACCAAATCAATAAAAAAAACGAACACATGAAAGGGTAGAGCAAGTCTGGGGGAACCTTTGGGCCTCCAGATGTTGCTGAACTTACAACTCCCATCAGCCCCAGCAAGCATTGCCAATGGCCAGGCATGATGGGAGCTGTAGTTCAGCAGCAGCTGGAGGGAGAAAGGTTCCCCACACCTGGGGGTCGAGAAACTTGTTTCAATCTGGACATACCACCAGTTTTCAGGTCCATTATAAATCCATTGACAAATATAAACAACTGATTCTGATAGCTGAGGAAAAAAGATAATGATTGAATTTCATGTCGTATTCATTGCCTTTTGGTCCTCTCCTCCCTGCCACTCTTTTTCTCAGCTTTTTATAAATGGAATTACTAAGTGCTTTATGTCTGCCTGACACAGGAGGGCTGAAATATTTTTTTCAGAAGACATAATTTGTTTTACTGTACTGAAACTGGCAAAAGCAAAAGGGATGCTAGGTTCCTTATAGTTCAGCAGGTTGTAACATCGTTTGTACCAAAAAGTAAATTCAGCTTGTAATTATTGCCTTAATAAACTGTACTTTTAATAAGCCAAATATGATAATTTTATGGGAAACCAAATTGCAGATAAAACGTTTTACGTTCCTAAAGCAACAAAGTCATTTCCAGTAAAGGATGCTAAAAAAAGGGAGTACTGCATATTTTCCCCTTTATTCCAAAGTTTCTGTTCTTCCTGGTGGGGGGGGGGGAGTGGGTTTTAATTTTGCATCTTTACTTGGGGCTTTCCTTTGGCTGCCCCCCCCCCCCCGCCACATTTCAGTGACCCTGCTTCAGACTTTCTTTGAGTGTCTTTGGCTGGCTGGAATGTGCCCTTGAGCGTTGAATTGAAGGATAGAGAGGCATGTGTGAGTATGTGTAGAAACTAGCCCACTGTACAAAGGTTAAAATTTGTACAGAAAGCAACATGGTCCTTGGGACTGACAAAGATCCATTCCTCCCATAAGCCTTGGTGGACTATCTTGAATTGCAGATAGATAGATAGATAGATAGATAGATAGATAGATAGATAGGCACACACATCCATACTTTTTTTTGGGGGGGGGAGGTTTTGTTTACAATAGGGACGCAGGTGGCGCTGTGGGTTAAACCACAGAGCCTAGGACTTGCCGATCAGAAGGTCGGCGGTTCGAATCCCCACGACGGGGTGAGCTCCCGTTGCTCGGTCCCTGCTCCTGCCAACCTAGCAGTTCAAAAGCACGTCAAAGTGCAAGTAGATAAATAGGTACCACTCCGGCGGGAAGGTAAACGGCGTTTCCGTGCGCTGCTCTGGTTCTTCAGAAGCGGCTTAGTCACGCTGGCCACGTGACCCGGAAGCTGTACGCCGGCTCCCTTGGCCAATAAAACGAGATGAGCACTGCAACCCCAGAGTCGGTCACGACTGGACCTAATGGTCAGGGGTCCCTTTACCTTTACCTTTTTGTTTACAATGAGTTCAGAGGGAAATGGCAGTGCAGCAAAGTACTTAATAGTGGCAATTCACCAAACAGTTCTTAACACAGACATCCTGACATTGGTAAGCCAGTTAGCATATATAATGTGCTAAAAATCCTTTGCACAAAGGATAGCGTTGAATCCTTTGAAGTGTTGTACTTCAGTGGTTTTGTGTCACAGTTTTCCTTTGAACCTCCTTTACTCCAAGATCACTTTACAGAGGGTCCTGGGAATCTGAAATGGTCCTTTGCTGGCTTCGAATAGTGTCATTTCTACTGTCAGATTCATGCCCATTTATTATTTTGTGTGGAGGCAGGCCTGTGTTGTCCTATGTGGAATGCAGAAAGACATTGCTGCAGATGATGGCATATATCACCTTGGAAAGATGATCAGGTGAATGAATCCCTGATGTCGATGGCAGCATTAGGTTGTGCTCTAGTGTTACCAGAGCGGATGGGGGGGGCGGGGGCGGCAGAGCTGGCCATTTGGATGTAGCACCAGGCAGAGGCGTAGGAAGGTCAGGTGGTACCCGGTGCAGAAAATTTCTTGTCACCCCCCACACACTGATTTTTATTTTTTTGCCTGCAAAAATGGTTTTACCTTATTTCATATTTTCTTACAAAGGAATGTAGATTCTGGGCCTCTGATAACAAGTAGGCGACTACGGACGGAGACTTAAATCTACAGGATGGACTGTGTTTTGACTTGTGTTATTTTATTTATATTTATTGTTTATTTAATAAAATTTATTTTTAAAAAACCTACAAAGTGGTTTACCAAAACAAAAAAACCCACAGCAGTAAAATCAAGATTTTGTTGCGGGACAAAGGCAAGGCAAGGCCTAATCTACTCAGCCTAGTCTCATTTTCTTCACATAGGCCGACTTTCCAGGACCTGGGAAGCCCAGTGGAGGGTAGGGCAGTAGGGTGGTTCATAAAAAACTTTTTTTTAAAAAAAATATGCCTGCTCTGAAGGTCTTATCTTACTACACTAGGGATTATATAGCTATATCGGAAATTTCATGCATATCAGTTAATATCTTGACCCTGCTCCACTGAATTGAAATTTCAGCCTTCACGACATAGGAAAACGGCCAAGTAAACAGCTATTTTCGTGGAGGAGGGTCAAGATATTAACTGATATGCATGAAATTTCAGATATACCTATATAATCCCTAGTGTAGTAAGATAAGACCTTCGGAGGAGGCATTTTGTTTTTTTTAAAAAAAAAATTTATGAACCGCCCTAGTAGGGCAGTAATTGTTCCTTGATAATTTGTCAGCCCCTTCCATTATGGCACCTGGGGCGGCCCCCCGGCCCCCCTTTCCTATGCCCCTGGTACCAGGAGGTGGGGGTACTGCAGGTGTAGTGGGAAATTGGTGAAAAATGCCCTCCCTGCTCCTCTGCTGGCAGGTTCCTCTGCTGGATTCTCAGTCCTGTCTGTGAATGGAAGGAGTCCTTCAGTTAGTGCAGGGCTGGCCAACTCCCAAGAGACTGCAGTCTACTCACAGTTAAAAACTGGCAGTGATCTACTCCTTTTGGGGGGTTCAGGTCAAAGTTGCTGAGCTTTTTTTAGGGAGAAGGAAAGTCGAGTGATCTAGATCACGATCTACCTGTTGGACGTGCCTGAGTAAGTGGAAGCCTAGTTAGGATCCAAGTCATTGATATATTAGATTCTTTTATCAGACCAAGGGTGCCTGGTACAAAAGTTTTGGGGGTATTCTTTTCCTTCTGACAGAAATTTGGGCTATTGTAGACCTTATTGATAATAAAACATAATGCTAGAGAATGGGAAAATCTGGTCTCCATCCAGAACTTTAGGAAGATGCATATGCAGTTTTCTTTCTGTGACACTAGTTTTTGTTTGGGATCGGGTAGAAGAGGGTTGACCTGTGACAGAAGTCCTACAAGGCACACAACACTAGTCTTAGGTATTTCATCTCAGGATTGTGGTCAAGCCATTTATTGCAGTGGTAAATGCAGCCATGCGTTTTAGCAGGAAGCAGAAATAGTTCTTAATAAATTGTGGAATGAATTCTTCTATAAATTTATTTTTTTAAGTCCACATTGCACCATTTGTTCATAAACTACACTTCTGAGATTGAAGTCTGTTGGATTTTTCTGTTTGTGAACCAAGTGAGCGATAAGCAGGGTGTGGGGGGGGGGGGAACCATTTGTATCAATTCTCTAAATTAAGTAACTGAAATTCCTATTCCGCAGCAGCAAGGTTATAAGAAAGCTTTCTCTTTCTGTAAGATGTAGCTACCTCTTCTTGGGAGCTGATTTTTTTTGGGTGCCATTTAAATAACAATATATCTGCAACACTGAGCACATTTTATGATATTGTGGCACAATAACTCACACTTAAATGTCAATAGAGACACTTGAGAGAACCTACAAGGTTCAATAACTTCTGGTGTGGTTTGTTTCTCCTGTCATCGGCCATTATATTTTTTACAGCTTTTAAATTGCTACAGAGAGAAATTGCTTTGGATTATAATGGATGGTTAAGAGGCTGCCAAGGGTACCCTTGCACGGGGTGGATGAAAGTTCAATACTATTTTGGTTTTATGTGTCTAAGTTCTAGGCTATATAGCTTAAATGTAATTTGTTTGACAAATGCATTGGAGTGATACTGGAGTACAAAACTATACTGCGCATTAAAAGAGGCACTGCCAAACCCTTCATCAAATTTTTGGTAGAAGATTAAACTTCAGCCATTATCTTAGTTTTCTGAATATTTGCTTGGAACTTCTACGGGCATTGTCAGGCATGTGACTGTTTTTGTGGGCTCTAGCAGGGAGTGGGCCCAAGAACTGAACTTAATACAAGCTTTTTTCCCTTGTATAATTGTTACTAGAAACCAGGACACTGCTTTATGGCATAGATGTTATCCCACTGTAGATTTGTGAAGGTTTGTTGACAGGATCCAGAAAGTTCATCAGGTTTCTTAAAAGCAGACGGTTCTCAAAGATTGCACTGGACAAATGAAAAATAATTTCTCTGTTCTCTCCTCCAAAAAAACCAATTATGGAGAGTCCTCTGATAATCTGAAGCCAGTCTGGGGGTATTGGGGGGGGGGGAGGGGGAAAAAACCCCCACAATCCTCCCAGTTAGTAGAATGGTCTTTACACACAGTGGAATTTTAGGATCCAAAGGCTGTGGAATTCATACTTTTGATTTACAACAACTCTCTGCTTATAGGTAAGCATCTATTTCAGTATAAAAATTCAGATTTTTATTTATTTATTTTAATATTTATTTCGATACCGCTTTATATTTTTAATAAAAATCTCAAAGCATTTTCAGAATATTAAATCAATAAAACAATAGCCAGGCGATGTTCCTCCTGCCTCCTCCTCTTCAAACTAAAGGTGTTGGTTTTTTTTAAGAAACAAAAGGTATAGTAATTGAGAAATAACAGATTTTGTTAGAGCTACATGGCATCCAGAAGCAGAAAAACTCCTGTCAGGCAAAGATTTCAGTTTGAATCCAGGCCCTCCAGTAGCTCTGATATTAGTAACTAAGAACGAGGTTTTTAAATGGCCTTAATTTAATTGTCCTGTGTCTCACCAACAGAAAACCCCACTTTTTCTTTTCTGCACAGTGATTTGCCTCAAGAAAGAAAGAACTTTAGCAGATATATCACATGCATTTTCTTTGGGATGTCTAAGGCATGTTTGTAAAGATTAGCTATGTTTGTAAAGATTGAAGTTGGAGAAATACAATAATGGTCATTGCAGCAACAAAATCTACCTAGAAGATTCATAACTTAGAACCGTTGCTTAGGAAATGGGAATGGGTGAGGGATCACGTATCTCCCTATTCTGTCCCTTCCCTTTTGTACTGAAATTTCCCTGTCTTCTCCTAACCTGGTTTGGAATTAAGTGCGCCGATGCGGCATAGCTGAAAGTTGTCTAAATACAGTGTAGAAATAAAATAAAATACGTGATCATGTAAATGTGTAGTGTACAATGTAGGATGAATTTGGGTGAATTTGTATGAGTAGGGGTACATGATCTTTCAGCCAGGTACCGAATCCCTATGTGATGGTACATTATTAAATGCACACTGATCAAAAGATTTGTAAATACAGGAAATTTGACAAAATGGTGACAAAATATCTTACTTAGTTTTAACAAAAATATTTAATTACAGTGAAAATATTTAATTTAACGCTGTTGCACTTGTGCCCTGCTGGCAGGCTTCCCATAGACATTTGTTTTAACGTGTTTTTAATCCTGTATTTTTAAATTGCTGTAACTCATCATGGGACCTTCATGGGCAGGTAAGTGATTGAATAGAAAATAATAATTTGTTTGGTCATTGTGGGAACAGGATTCTGAACTAGATGGACCCTTGGCTTGATCCATCAGGGCTCTCCTTGGGTTCTTATTTAATTACTGCTTTTTAGCCATATTATTTTTTCTTGTTGTGTAATAGGGCTTCAGGCATTTCTTCGATATATAAACTTTCTGGTACATGGGCAGACTTAACAGAGCTTTTCTTTCAGTCCTTTGGTGGGGGTTATGTTAGCATTTAAAATTTTAAGTGTGAGACATTCGCAGGGATTGTTTTTGCATCAAATAGCACAATGTGAGTGTTGCTGGAAGCATAACAAAACTTTATGGACTGGGAATTACTATAGGAAATGCATATCTTGATTATGTTTTTGTAACTAAATGTTTAAATCTTAAATGCTCTGTTATAGGGATTGCTTTACAGTATCACCAGAATATTGTAAATGCCAGCTCCATATGGCTTACAAATAACAGATGGCACTGGGGCTTATATAAAACATACGAAATTCTAATTATTATTTTCTTTTCTTCCATTATCACTTTCCATAGACGTATAGAAGACTTAGTAATAGTTGTGTTTGTGTTGCTGAATAAAGCCTAAGGTTTATGGTCTGGTCCTTCAACTGCAAGTAAAAAAACTACTTGTAAACTTTATTTTTTTTTATCCGGGCCTCAGTGCTGTACTTGCTATTTTAGCACTAGCCTCCCCTCTTACTGGGCCAAAAGACTAGCAACAACCACATCAGTTTCCTCCAAAGTTTAAGTAAAATTTGCACCCCGTAATGTTGACAAAAACACATGCGTTAATAAAGAGTTTATCTATGCAGATGAAGCTCCCACCCATGGGTACTCTTTTGTTGGATTGCGCCATGTTATTGGATCTTGTTCATTTCAGTGGACTGAACCTATTACAGTATTTATTTACTTTTAAGATTTCTTACCTGCTGCTCACCACAAGGTCCCAGGGCATATAAAAACATAAAGACCATTCTACTTATGTTTGCTGTGTGTGCCTTCAGGATATGTTCCTTTATCTTTATCCATGGGCGTAGCCAGGATTTTTGTTGGAGGGGCAGAACTTTTGTTTTTGGGGGGGGGGGGGGCAGAACTGATGTGATTGACCAGTTAGTTATTTCTATTGTTTTACTTGATCTAGGGGGGACGGCTGCTCTCCCTGCTCCCCTTGGCTATGCCCATGTCTTTATCTCATGTGCTGGGGGTCTGAGGAAGTAGTTGTTTTGTCTGCCAGAGTTAATATACGTACTATTAAATGTGTTAGCATGTGCTGTAGGACTCTTCCCCCCCCCCAATTATTAGGTATATCCAGAGTTATAAGCTTATTCTTGTCTTAAGAATGTAGACATAAATGTCCCTAAGATATACCACCCAGAAATCTTTCCTTAAGTCACTTTGGCTCCGGGATCCAGAAGCACCTGCAGCCTTCTAAACTTAATTACAAGGGTGGTTTGGCCCTATAAAGATAATTATCCCTATCTTCTGTAAGTCACAAGGCCTGCTAACAATTGCATTCGGCCTCAGTGGGTTGGCCTGCGTCCATTTCTCAACCATTGTATGTTAGATGTTACATCTTTGTGTGCGCTTTGTGTTAGGCATACATATGATTTCACAAGCATATTAATTTTCCTCTTTTAGGTATTTGCAGGATATTGATTATCATAGTGGTACAGTGTCATAAAATATTTCATCTCCAGTGTAGTAAATGCCAGTTAGAGATTTTATCATACTTATCCTGGCATATATGTTTCAAATCATTCAAACAGACCTCCTAAAACCTGGACACCACTAATTTGTCTAACTTTACAATTTATCACAGCTACCTTTAAATTATGAAGGCATTTAGCAGTGGTTGGTCCTGTAGACTTGTTTGACATGCATAAACGAACACTGATTAGGGTGTTTCATTCCGCTATAGAATGGTTATGCTCTATGTTCTAAATTGACAGTATCTGAGCCCTATTTTAGCCCTGAGTCATAGGAGTCTCTTAGGGAACTTGACAGCATACTAGCACCATTGCAAGCTAAACTTCATGTCGCTGATCCTCATTAAGAAAATCCGTTGTCCCATTAGTCCAAGGACTTCTGCTTGCACAATGGGACTTCCTCTCAACCTGTTCTGGGCTTTCCCCCAACCCACCAGATCAGGGGACATGTGGGAAGAGGACAGAGAAGTCATCCCATTCTTCAGGCAGAAGTCCTTGCACGAATAAGACTACTTTGTTGAATGCAACCCAAGAGTTGATTGGTGTTGGTCACAATCTGAAGACTGCTCAGCCTGCCCATGTTTTGTTGATCCCATTCCCACAGTTATTGGAATTTTGCAGTGTAGATACATTTATTTAAGGCTACTCAAACACAAAGGTTCAGTATGAACTTGTGGCACAGATTTCCCCATCCTCTCCATATCCTGTCACTTAGTGTTCATTAGCTAAGATACTATGCTCACTGTTTACAAATTATAAAACCATGGTTTAAATGTATATGGTTCTTTTTCAGTACCCACTCGCTGGAATATTTTATGGATTGTAGCCTTCTGAAGGTATACTAAACAGATCCTCTTTCCAGGCAGGGAGATACTTAACTCCTCAGGTTTTGCAAGATACTATAGTTTTAAATCAGAGTGCAAAGCACTATTATGGTTACATACAGTGTTAAGTCAGTTGGTTTTAACGTGGTCATTACCACTGCCAAGTGCAAATGCTTCCATTGTAGAGAGACAAAGTGGGTAACAGCATGTTGTTTTGTTGTTGTTTAGTCGTTTAGTCGTGTCCGACTCTTCGTGACCCCATGGACCAGAGCACGCCAGGCACCTCTGTCCTCCACTACCTCCCGCTGTTTGGTCAAACTCATGCTGGTAACCTCGAAAACACTATCCAACCATCTCGTCCTCTGTCGCCCCCTTCTCCTTGTGCCCTCCATCTTTCCCAGCATCAGTGTCTTCTCCAGGGAGTCTTCTCTTCTCATGAGGTGGCCAAAGTACTGGAGCCTCAGCTTCACGATCTGTCCTTCCAGTGAGCACTCAGGGCTGATTTCCTTAAGAATGGATGCGTTTGATCTTCTTGCAGTCCATGGGACTCTCAAGAGTCTCCTCCAGCACCATAATTCAAAAGCATCAATTCTTCTGCGATCAGCCTTCTTTATGGTCCAGCTCTCACTTCCATACATCACTACTGGGAAAACCATGGCTTTAACTATACGGACCTTTGTTGGCAAGGTGACGTTAACATTGTGTAAAATGCTAGCATAATCCCAGCCATTGTTGGCAGTTTCGTTGATCTGTCAGATGGAGCAGAACCCACACACCCCTTTCATTTCTTTTGCTCCCCTAGAGCTTTAGTCTCAGAAGCCCTGGCAGTAAGAAAGTGCATTATTTCTGTCCGTTGCATGGGGCAGATAGTAGAAACCTGTTACTTTTAGACAGCTGCCTTCTGACAAAAGCACAAACACTTTTTTGCATGCTGTCTTCATCTGTTATCTCCATATGATCTTTCTCCCTGTATAGGATGTTAGCTTTACATAATCTGTATAGTAAATGACAACATGCCCACAACTACATACTGTTTGGGAGTGCACACATTTTGTTCAGGCTGCACTGGTTACTATGTTGCTTTTGCCCTGGGACAGGCCTGCCAGGCAGACTCCTATGGGCAAAGAATCTGTTATAATAACCGTTTAATATGTTAGCTGTCTGACCTAAACTGACACAAGTCAGGAAATTCCAGCTAAGAAATGGGAGCCTGCTTCAACATGGAATTTCCTGGTTTCCGTCAAAATAAGTCTCTCTGTTGTTGTTGTTGTGTTAATTTCTTTTAAAAACCACATTTAATAGCCTTATAAAAATATGCACTTTCCAGGGAACTTGTAATGTGTCTCCATTTGGAAAATTATTAAGAACTTCCATTTATAAGCCCTCTTACTGTGTTTTGTTCAAGACTGCAACACCTAATTTCATGTCTGCATATGGAATGTGCAATTAATTGTGATAGGGGTGCGCATGTTTCACAATGGCAAATATTTGCAGTAGGGGTAGAGCTGTGAGGGCAACCCGTAAGTGAAAGTTAAATAAAATTTCTGCTAAGCACAGCTGGACCACACAGTGTTTATGAACTAATCATCTGCTAAATTCAGACTTGTTAAAATTGGAAGCTGTGTAATTTATAAGAGCACAAAGCAACTGTAACTACTTTTTTTTCAGTCTTGTAACTCAAATGGTGTAATTGATTTCTCTTCCACAGACACATACCTTTTTTGGGTGGTATTAAACTTCACTCAGGGTCTGAGACCTCATAAGCCCATATTTCAAGCTGCAGTGAATTTTTATAGCCAAGTTATAAATCCCTGGAAAAATATGCCTTTTTATAACTAGCTGTGACAGAACTTTAACTACTGATCCATGAATACCAGCATGACCACAGTCCAGTTTATTGTAGCCGTAGCAGTGAGGCACTAGTCTGTTGAAAGAATCAATCCATTTCAGTTTTTCGTCATTTCAACTCTGCTTTTGAGAAGAGTTTCTCTTGTTAATGTGAGGTTTCTAAGTAATTTTATTGGCGCGTTACTTGCATCACACACTCACCAGTTAAAGACTGCATACTCAGAAACGTGTCTGCAACTTTTATTCTGTGGGTATAAATATCTTGATTTTTACAGTGGCAATATCCAAATTTCAGATAATGTCATCGGCTTTTAACATTTCAGAAGTGGGGCTACATTTGAATGTTAATTGGGGCTACAAGTAATGTTAAATGGGGCAGAAAAATTTAAAAATCCATCCTTTTGTTCCACAAGAGTATTTCTCAGTTGTTACCCCCACCCCACCCCCAGCACAGAGGTGGCTTACATGTGGCTCTCCACATGTTGGACTCACATCTTCCATCTGCTGCAGCCAGCATGGCCAGTGTTCAGAGATAGGGGCAGTTGTAGTCCAAAAACGTCTGGAGGACCACAGGTTAGTCATCACTCGAATATATTTTCCTGTTCATTTTTTTAAAAAATGTACATTTACATTATTTTAATTTGTCATTGAACCAAAATAAAGTGCCGGGCCAACTATCTTACCTTTCTTTTCAAAGATATTTTTAATGTTAAAAAAAAGTGTGTGTGACAAGAAGTTGCAGCAGAACAAAATTGAGTTTCATTCTTTTCCGTTTTCCTTTTTTAAAAAAATCCTGGATCTTTCCTCTTTGAAGTACCTGCTTTCCCTCCCCTCATATTCCTGAAATCCACAGCTGATAGGCACCAATGCCCCTGCCATAAGTTACTGTTGCACAAAGTGATAGATCTAATCTTCTCTTTGGAAATAGCATGCAAAATAGGGGAAATCTAGGGATGCAAACCAATTTTTCTCTACATTCATGCAACTGGTGTAAGTTACAAAACATTTCCTAGATCGCAGCTTCCAGTTCTTCAGTAACAAGGCTTGTGCATGGCTTATTTTATGGTCCGTCCCTCCTCACATTTGGCCCTAGAGAAACATAGTAGCTGGAAGTGTCCACACCATGGGTAGGCAAACTAAGGCCCGGGGGCCGGATCCGGCCCAATCACATTCTAAATCCGGCCCGCAGACGGTCTGGGAATCAGCATGCTTTTATATGAGTAGAATGTGTCCTTTTATTTAAAATGCATCTCTGGGTTATTTGTGGGGCATAGGAATTCGTTCATCCCCCCCCCTTCAAAATATAATCTGGCCCCCCACAAGGTCTGAGGGACAGTGGACTGGCCCCCTGCTGAAAAAGTTTGCTGACCCCTGTACACTGTGCATATTTACACCCACTTAATCAGGAGTTTGAGCACAGGTGCTATTTCTGTTCAGTATGATCCCAGCAGCATGATCCTAACCCTGTTTTCTCTGAGCTCCTGCCCTCCTAAATAATGTTTTAAGCCTATCGTGCCTTCCTGGTGTGAGCCAAGGTGCTTTTAGCCTTGCTGAAACAGGTATCTGCTCACTTCTACAGTATCCTACATTTGTAGTGTACATCTGTTTTGTCATTTTTAGGGTTGACTTCACAGTGGGTCCAGTGCTGAATCTGGGTTCCAGGCTGGGCTCTTGTCATTGCATGCACTTCCTGCATAGCCTAGTTCTAGTTTTTAGCCTTGCATCCCAGTCTGCAAAAAATGAAACAGTTGAAGGACTGCTGTAAAGTCCAAACAAGAAGAAGAAGGTGGTAAATCATTTTCCTTGCTAAAAGCTGTATATATGTGATAAAAATTAAAACATAGTACAGTAGCTCAAATGGAAGCTCTGCTCCTTTTTAGAAGTGATTGGCTACTGCAGGAAGAGAGAATAAATTACTATATGCTGTTGAGGGGAATTCTCTTTTGAAGCATACAGCTGACCTACCCACCAGGAGTTTCATATTCATAATGAGCACCCACGCAATTCTTTCACTCTCTCTTTTTTTAATAAATAATGTTTATTAAAGATTTTCTTGAATTAGCTCCAGTTTGACCTGCTACGCTAAGAGCTGGTATTTAACACCCTGTGAAACAATCTCATGCCATGCCTGTTTATTTATCTTGAGATAAATGCAGCCTCCTTTCTTGCTACTGAGCATCGCAATTTGTTCAATTGGGACAATGCTTAATGACTAGTATCAGCATGGTTGATATTTCGGGTGAATGCGGGTAGGTTTGGCATATAATGTGGCTCTGTGGAATTGTTACATTTGTATCATGCACCTTAAAAATGGCCTGGAAGAAAAGACCTAATGCTTCATTTGTTTATTCCCTTCTTCCTTTAAAATTAGCTTATTTTTATATACTAATTGTTAGCCTCCTCTGCCCTCAGATCCCCCTCGCAGCCCCGACTGTTAGCCAGCAGACAGTGAAACATTTGAGAGATGTGCCGTTACAGAGTGGGTGATGCACTGTGAGATCTCTGGAAACAGAAACCCGTTTTCAGTTATCGCCAATTAACGTTTCCCTTCCGATTTGCAGGAATTGGGTAGCCTTTGTGCATTAGGTGCAACTTCTGCGCTATGGGAAAGAGAAACAGGAGGACAGCAGATAGTTCGTCCTCTGAAGAGGAGGAGGAATATGTTGTGGAGAAGGTTCTAGACAGGCGTGTTGTGAAGGGTCAAGTGGAGTATCTTCTCAAGTGGAAAGGATTCTCTGAGTAAGTCCAACTTTCCTTCTGACGTGGGCTTTGAGCTTTCTTGTTAGCAGAGCTCCAGGCAGTGCTTCAAATTTAACTTCCGTTGCCCTCATTCAAGCTTTCCTTAAAAACAAAAAAACCTTCATGGGTGGGAGCTTGCTTTCCTCACTCCAGACAAGAGTGGCGTGCATCCATTTAAATGAGTGGGTCACGAGGCGAGGGCCTGGGACCTTAAAGCGTGTTTTGGAAATCCTGGCATCTGCGTTCCCTCTCTCACTTCACAGAGTTGGTAGTTCCACTTGAGTTATTCACCAGCACTATTGTCTAAAAGGGAGGGATGCGGGTGGCGCTGTGGGTAAAACCTCAGCACCTAGGACTTGCCGATCGCATGGTCGGCAGTTCGAATCCCCGCGGCGGGGTGCGCTCCCGTTGCTCGGTCCCAGCGCCTGCCAACCTAGCAGTTCGAAAGCGCCCCCGGGTGCAAGTAGATAAATAGGGACCGCTTACCAGCAGGAAGGTAAACGGCGTTCCGTGTGCTGCGCTGGCTCGCCAGATGCAGCTTGTCACGCTGGCCACGTGACCCGGAAGTGTCTTCGGACAGCGCTGGCTCCCGGCCTATAGAGTGAGATGAGCGCACAACCCTAGAGTCTGGCAAGACTGGCCCAAACGGGCAGGGGTACCTTTACCTTTATTGTCTAAATAGTTTTCCATTTGAGGTTTCTGATTTGGGAGGGCATTTTGATCAAATACTCTTGTGGATTGCTTTAAACTGCTGCTTTGGAAAAGGAACGTTAATCCTCTTCCCCTCCCTTCAGAGCTGTGTTGTCCAAGCACAGAATTTGGTGCTGGGTGTGAAATTTGAGTATCCCAAATATCTCTGCTATGATTTTTTATTTCGATTTTTCAAAAATACAACTTTCTAGCTGTTAAGGATATTAAGATAAGCTTGAAAGTTGTCAGCAAAGGTTGTTGAATCTCAAACACCGAGATGAGCTGAGAATAATTTCCAGGAAACAAATCAGTAGCTTCAGCATACTTTGGCCCTCTCCACAATTACCAGAACTGAAATAGATTTATACAAAGCAAATATATGCAAAATGCATAATTTGCACAGGGTGCAGAGCTTAAGTTAACTTAGTATGTCATTTTGATTGATTTCATATATTTTTTTAAAGCACAGCCCTTCTCATTAGTCCCAGTACAAAAGAACTGCTCTAAAAAGGATTTTTGTCGATGTATGTGTTTGTATGTATATGTACCCTGGGTATTTGTCCGGGGTTCTGGCAGCCGGTTTTACGGTTCCATGAAGGACAGTCGTGATTCATTATGTAAGAGTCCAGATTTGAGGCCACGGTGTTTAAATGGATGCACACCACCTGATTCTGGGAAGGCAAGTTATCAAGCAGACACTGACACATTGCCCTGCTGTGCAGCATTTGAAAGGGTATTTCTTCATCAGCACCACATCAAAAAAGAGCACTTTGGGCTTGCGGTGATTCAGTTGTTCAAAATGATTCTGTGTCCCTTAGACCATGCTCAGTTTGAAAATATAAAAGTAAATAATCTCCAAGGAAAATAGCCTTAGATCCAGCTCACACGTAATGCTAAACTGTTATTTAGTGCTATGTGGATGAGCCTCTCTGAACCTGAGCAAAGTGTTCTGCTTGTGTGCTTTTGCCTTCTTTTTCCTTATGTGGAGCTGGGAGGAGGACTTCTGTTTAGTTTAGCTTCACTGTCAAAGAACCTTGACTTAGCATTACGTATGAACCAGGAATCCTGGCTTGCAGCTCACAGTGGTTCGCTGCTAAACAAAGCCAGCCTCAAAGTATGGGCTTGTTTAACTAAGAATTGCTTTAAACTGGGATCCCTGGTTTGTATGCAACACTAAACTGAGATCCTTTGAAAGCAAAACTAAACTTGCCAAAGGTCTTCCTTCTGGCTGAAGAAGAGGTGGGGAGGGGGGGACTTGAGAGGCTAACACTTTGTTTGGGCTTGTGGAGAGTCAGCCACATAGCACTAAACTGTGGTTGAGCATTGTGTGGAATCGTAACCATTGCTTCAGTGTTTCAATATGCTTTTGCTGCAACCTGTAATCTCATATACTGGACACAAACTAACCCAGTTAGTCTAACGTGACCTTTTCCTCTACTACCCCCCACTTTTTCCTTTTTGTTTTGTTTAAACGTCAAGCCTGAAAGAGGGCTCTTTGAAATGTGAATGTTTGCTCATTTAGTTGAACCTAATAATGATATGATTAAACTGTTCCTATTTAATCTGTGTTCAGTTAGTATCTCTGGTACTGTTCTTAGAACAGCTTGTATCTAAGACAAGGCTATATTCTCAGAAATAAATCCCTTGCATTGTAGGCATTCTTGCAGCTATGGTATATAGGAAGCCTCCCTGTACGTAAGTGACGGTGTGATTAATTCCTTTATTACAAATATCTCTAAATGCTGCTAATGTTGTTCCTAATGTAAATTTGGGGAAATCTCTCAAAGAGTATGTAACCCTTTAAACAAAAATACCTCCTAGAACCAGGGCTGGTCAGATGTTTCAAATGCAAGTGTTAGAAACCAATTTTTTAAGGAAACAGTCCTGTGCAAGGGTCAAGGTGGCTAGGAAGAATGACAATTTCTTAAGCAGCTGCATTGGATTTTTAGAAATCAGGGCAATGTTGTGCTTAGAATTCTTCCCACTGCAGCTGAAACCAATCCCAAATTACCACAGAATTCTGTTTAAGCCCTCAGAGATTCAAACAACTCTTACTCTGAGCAATCCATCGTGAGCATCAGGTCTTCTGAATTGGTTTTCTAAGTCTTCCCTAAAAACCTGGAACAGTTTTTTCTCCATACAGATTTTCTTGTGCAGGGTAATTCTTCACTCAGTTCTTAATTGATGTCTGTGATCACTAAATGGGAACTTTTTCAACTTTTTTCTGTTTGTTATTTTGTCCCCCACTGTTGTCCTTCTTTTACTATATCAGGGAGCATAATACTTGGGAACCTGAGAAGAACCTTGACTGCCCTGAACTGATTTCTGAGTTTATGAAAAAATACAAAAAAATGAAGGAAGGTGAGAACAAGCCTCGGGAGAAATCAGAGAGTGCCAAGCGGAAGTCAAGCCTTGCCAACAATACTGAGGACATCAAAGCCAAAAAGAAGAGAGAGGTGAGCTTTTCGCCTTGGCATTTTTCACTTCCAGAGGTTTGCCCCATCTCAGTGATTCCAGCACTGGATGTATGTGTGTGCATGCTAGTGGCACTCGACTTGGTAGTTTAAAACTGCATCCTAAAAACCCTTAGGATTTTAAGTTTAAAAATCAAGGACTTGAGATGTTGCGTCCCCAGAGCAAAGCTTCAGGTTGGCTGTGCTTCATTGTGCCAATTTTCATACCCCTCTCAGGGAAAACTACCCTGTAAAACAGGATGAGCTAATTGCCGCCACTCATTGTAAAGAAAAGAATCGCTAAAATAATTATGGCCTTTAAAATATAATAAAGATTAACAATCAAGCAGGGAGCCTCACAGTACTATCTAGAGCAGATTAAGATTGGAAGAAATGCAATTTACTGTTTGAACGCCTGGCTAAAGCAAAATCCTTTTTAATGCACTCTTCTAACTGTGACAGTAAACAAGCTCACAAATCAACGTAGAGAGTTTTGTGAGTGGGGGGGGGGAAACGGCTTATTTTTTTTGTGATTGTGTTCTGAATTTTCTGTCACTTTTCTTTGGAAGGAGTAGCCTTAACATAAAAGAATCGGGGGGGGGGGGGGAAAGGGCGGGGAAGCAATTTGAAGACCCATGGTTCAGGAATCACCTGCTAAGAATGTACTGCCCAAATGGCTAACCTCTGCTGCTGTAACAGCAGGGTGCTCAGAGCAGATGTGCCACAGCAGGTAAGGAAGGGAAAGCTTGTTCTGAAGTTAGCCTCATATGAGTTCTGAAGCCAGACCCTGCACTGAGTGAGGGAGAATGGATCTTTCACAACCGCTGTGTCCTTACAGTCAAAGGTCCTCCTTACCTTTGAGAGGGTCACAGGAGAATAATATTTCAAGATTACTTGGTGTTATGCTGATATTTTGTTAGGTAGTTTGTTATTGAAATATTATAATGTATTGTTTAACTTGTGATGAATTAATAGAACCTTAATAGTTTTATGGAATTGTTTTGATATTTTTGCTATTGCTGCTTTTAATTTTGTGTTAGCTGCATTGGGCTTTCTACAAAAATATTAGATATTTCAATTACAGTTATGGAGGGGAGGACATAATACACCTCTCTAAGCAACTGAGAGTTCTTTCCCAATACGTATGCAACAAGTAGATTGGGTCACAGTTTTACAACTGAGAGTTGAAATTCTGAGTGCTGCAGTATATGTGCCTGGAAAATCTTGGCAAAGAAAGAGTAAATGCTGTGGATATAAGGGCAGGCCAGGTAGTGGCTTTGAATGGTCACAGACATGTTTTCTGGCCACATTCATCACACCATACATGTTGGTTCTTCTAGTTTGTGCTGGTCATTAGCTGCAGTTTGTACTGCAGGCTGTAATGGATACAAGGCTAATGTGGATCAGACAATCTATTGATACTCTAATAGAGAGAGAAAAGGCTACGTTTTCTTTCTTCTACTTCCATAATTTTAGCTTAGTGTACAGAGAGTGTGGGTAGCTATGATCTGGATGAAACTTTAGGTGAATGTTGCAAAGTTATGTTCAGAGAAAAGCCTCTTTTGAGATAGGCAAGATAAAGCCTGTCGTATCTTTACTAGGAGTCATTACTCCATATTTCAAACCCTTATATGATTTTCACGAGGCATGCAAGCCAAAAAGAATTTGAGGGATAAATTCTTACAATTCACTTAGAAAACGCAAGCTGCCTCAGTGTGATCAAGCCTGTGTATACTCTGCTGAGAGGAATCAAAATTCTATGGGCTGCATCCAAAGCTCTGCTTCTGCAACTGGTCTTTCCCTTCTTCCTCTGGGCAGCCATCTGTACAATGTGAAAAGCTTCTCCAAAATGTCAGAGGGGCGTATCAAATGTTTTGGGCTGAGTCTTATGGAGCTGTAGTGGGAAGGGGCAATTGCAGTTCATCCCTCCTACTGCATAAAACACAGCTCACAATATTTGATAGATTCCCCTGGCTCTCTAGAGATGCAGGAGGGCAGGGAAAGACTGGCTGTGTGAGCTGCTTTCCACTCCTGTAGCTCAGGGTACAACCTATGTCCTGTGTACACAATACCAATATATTTTCCACATAATTAATTCTGCAAATGACCCAATGTGGGGCCCTGAAATTCTGCTCCCTCAGTTCTTCCTGCTTCTGAGATTTCATGAGGAATTGTCCACACACTTTACTTTCTGGCTTATCTTTGCATTCTTACATTAATCTGAGCTTCTAAGGATGATGGTTTCTGTGCCCTGCTCCATGCTTGCACACTGGGGCCTTCAAATGACAGAGCACACACCGCTCTATATACGATGTTGTAAAGACAGTGCTCTTGCTGACTTAAGTTACAGGTATTGGAAATACTGTGAAGGTCAAATGTATCACCTTGATTGGTTAAAGCTTAATGGCATTTCTCCCCTTCATTTTAAAATTTGCCGAATTCACTAGCCAATGCATGAGGAGACATGAGAACATGGGTTATTAAAACATCTTTATAGGGGAATGTGAACATATGAAATTTGGTATAAATGAGGATCTGTTGAGTGGCATTTTATGTCTTGTCTTTCCTTTCCTGGAGGAGAAAAATCTTCTGCAGTTCTGTGTGTTCGTTATTTTTTTATAACCTTATTTGAAGAAATGCCCTGCCCTTTACAGCTGTGTCTGTACAAAATTATGGCTAAGTCACTAGAGATTCAAGCCTGCACTGCTACTGTCGGTCCTTAATGAAATCATAAGGGGTAATAAGGTCGTATATTTCATATCCAGCAGGTTATCCTTAGTGCGTTTGGATTACAGTTTTATAACCCATTATGTATTCTCCTTAAAGTTTGAGAAGTAAAACTGTCCACTGTGAAAATGAGTGGTTTGGTTCCTGCCGAAACATCCTGTCTCCTCCAGCATTTTAACATGCCACGATTCCCCTTGGACATAGTGCCTCAGGTTTTTAGGACTTGTCCATTAGGGCCAGTTGCAGACATAACACTTAACCGTAGCTAGTGGTAACCACAGTTTAGAATCCTATCAGCAGTTAAGATTTAAAGCATACAGTCAAACGACAGTCTAGGCTCTGCCTCAGCAGTCAAAATGCTCAGGTGCTGGGACCTATGAACCAGCAAAGTGTCCACCACTGATCAGACCACCATCTTTGTAGACCTCATGTTAATGGACAGTGAGTGACATTTTGGTAGCCAATGTGGGGATTATGAGGTTCTGTTGCTCTGGTAACATTTATCAAAGACAATATCAAGTGGGGGTGCATCACAATGATGGTATCTTTGTTAAATGTACAAGCCAACTGCAGCTATTCTTACCACTGCCAAGAGAGGGGAACAGTGATGATGATTTCCTTGGCATTTTCTTCCCCAAAGGGGAAAAACGTGGGACATGTTCAAAGGAGCCTGGCTAGTGTGGATTGGATACTGGTAGGAGGAGGCTGTGCTGCGTCCTTACATATTGCCTCTACTCAAGTGAGGCCTGGCTTGGGCAGATTTCTGCTGGCACTTCAATGCATTGGGACTGAATGTGTGGTGATGAGTTAAAGGACAGTGATTGCCTGTCGCGCTCTCTTGCAGTATTGCTTCCTGTCCACCTTCCTTGGGCAACCCTATTCAGAACAGAGGACAGACTACATTATAAGGTACAAACCAGACATGTGCTGCCCTCCTGACAGAGGCAATTGGCCTGGCAGTACCAACTTCATTTTTATTTTTTTTAAAATGATATTTATTAAAAGTTTAACAATTACAAAAAGGGGGGGGGAGACAATAAAAAGTTACAATACGTCAAAAAATAAAAAGCAGAATAAAAAACAATACAGCACAACAATAAAAAAATTAAAAACAAAAACATTTAAAAACACATCCAGTATTTCCATATCTTTGTCTTTCATTTACTTGTTTCATCGACCTCCTCACACCTCCCTTTTTTGTATTCTAATTCAATTTAGCTATTTCAGCAAATCCTTTCCATCTTTCTCAATTTTTGTTCTATAATTTACCTTAACCCAATCTGACCTTAAATTTTACACTTTGGCCCATTAACAATCCATTTTTACTTAATTCTTTATAACATTTCTGCTAAAACCATGTAACTTCATTCCAGCATCCTTCTAACATTCATTAATTTTGCTATATTTTTGTAAATATACTTTAAATTTTTTTCCAATCTTCTTCCACCGACTCGTCTCCCTGGTCTCGGATTCTGCCAGTCATTTCCGCCAGTTCCATGTAGCTTCATCTGCCATTCTTCCCTGGTGGGTAGATCTTGTGCCTTCCACCGTCAGTACCAACTTCAGCAACAATGGCACCCAGGAGGTGGGAGAATGGTGGCAGGCAGGTAGAGGGTGTGAGTGAGTGAGTGACCGACCGACCCATGGATTCACCGTCCAAGGTTTCACTTTCCCACTTGCCCACACTGCTCAAGTTTTCTCCAGTGTACCTGGCCTGGACTCAATCAGCAGTTGGCTGTGCTGAGCCGCCCTGACTGTGTGCATAGGAGGAAAGAGGGACTGTTCCTCCACAGCTTTCAATGGTGTCCTTTGTCTCACCTGCCTTCTTCAGGAGCCCTAGATGCTCTTTGACCCTGCTCTGTTTTGCCTAACTGAGGGCAAAGCAACATCATACAAGTTAGCATTGTACCATTGGCAGGCAGATGAGCCAAGGGCATTCCTCCTTGACAACTTCTGGGCAACTCTCAGCTTTTCACCTCCTGTTCAGGTGTTTCACTTCCAATTCCTAGTACTACCCACCCAAGTACCCTTCCCCAAGTTTGTAGACCAACGTACCCTAAACAGTGGCATCTAGTATTCCTGTAATTCAGGCCTCTCCTTCACATCCCTGTTTTTTCCTCCCAGGCATGCTTTCTTTAGAAATGTTAAGGGGTTATTTCTGCTACTCTTCTTCCTGTGGCTGTAGCAGATTATCGGCCTCCTCCACCCACAACCATAGAGGTGCTAAGACCCATAAACTGAATCAATGCTCGTGTGCCATCTAGGGACACACATGGTTGCTCTTTCCCTGTTTGCTGAGAGAGACAGGAATGGGGAAATATTAATTGTGCAAAAAATTAGCAAGAGACATAGGAATTTAAAGGGAAGTGGGTTATCTTGAAATGCTACAGGCACCTCTCATTGAAGTACCTGCTAAATGAGGTGCAGGGGAAATTCCAAATACACTTATGGAATGTTTAGTTGGGAGTTGCAAGCAAACAGGAAATTAGTAGAGAATGTCAGGTGCCTGCCACTGAGCACCTTCCAGCTGTTGCCTTCCCTGAGTTTGTGATGGCTTTGATAAAACTCCATTCTAGGAGCAGGGTGAAGTTTCATCAAGGATCTGTGGCTCCAGGCCTCTTAGCCACCTTGCAGGGACGCGGACTTATAAAAAATATTGGGGGGGCCCGGGAAAGCTCATGAATAATAAATAAGCTCATGAATATGCAAATTAAGTGGCGCCGCCTCCTCGTGAGCGAATAGGGGAGAGCGTGCTGCGCCTAGCCCCATGGAGTCGGCGCCTATGAGAGAGCCAGAGAGAGAGAGAGAGAGAGAGAGAGAGAGAGCCCGAGAGAGAGCGAGAGAGAGAGAGAGCGCAGCCAAGCCCCCTTCACCGCCTGCCCCCCCCCCGCCAGCCCCCTCTCCCCTCCTCCCTAGGCGGCAGCTCCGCCATGACCACAAACGGCGGCGGCAGCAGCAGCAGCCGCGCGCGGCCCGGGCTCCCCTCGCCGGCCGCGGGAGCCAAGGCGCGCGATAATTTGCTTAAATTATGTCAGCGGCGCCCGGCAGAGCAGCCCTCTCGGCCACGGCAGCCCGGCTCTCCCAGCCCCCGGGGGCCGCCCTCCTCCCTCGCGCAACCGCAGCGTTCCCGCCCGGGGAGGCGGCGCCCCCAGGAGAGGCGGCAGCAGCAGCCGCGCGCGGCCCGGGCTCCCCTCGCCGGCCGCGGGAGCCAAGGCGCGCGATAATTTTTTTAATTATTGGGGGGGCCGAGCCCCCCCAATAAAATTTTTGAGGGGGCTCGGGCCCCCTCAGGCCCCATGGGGTCGGCGCCTATGCCACCTTGGCAATACCTCAAGTGACACTGATTCATTCCAAAGAGTTGAGAGTGTTCATTGTCATGTTCAAAGTCTACTAGCAACACCCCCCCCCATGCTGTTCTTTCCCATCCCCAACAAAACACAGGATTTGTTTCAGAAGGTGTGGAACGAGTCAGAGAAATGTTGGAACCCACAGCAGTACTATTCCTTTGTCTGCAATCCTGTGGCTTCTCTTGAAGCAGGCACTAAATGGTAACTTCTTTCATTTCCTTTTCCCCATCCTGTTGGACACTTCAGATGGCTTCTGCTCCAGAATGGAGATTGTGAGCTGCCGCTGCATTTCTTCCTGCACTGGCTAGAGCAGGGATGTGAAGCCTCTGGACCTCCAGATGTGGTTGGACTCCATCAGCCCCTGCCTTCATACTCAATGATTCAGGGTGATGGGAGTTGTAGTCCAGCAACACCTGGAGGGCCAGAGGTTCCCCACCTGTTAGCATGAGGCTCTGTTGTAGCCTTTCTTTGCTATCTCTTAACAGCTAGATAAAGAGAGCCAGTGTGGTGTAGTGGTTAAGAGCAGTGGACTCGTAATCTGGGGAACCGGGTTTGCTTCCCCGCTCCTCATATGCAGCTGCTGGGTGACCTTGGGCCAGTCACACTTCTCTGAAGTCTCTCAGCCCCACTCACCTCACAGAGTGTTTGTTGTGGGGGAGGAAGGGAAAGGAGAATGTTAGCTGCTTTGAGACTCCTTCAAGTAGTGATAAAGCGGGATATCAAATCCAAACTCTTCTTCTAAAGGTAGTCTTTTTTCAGAGCTGGGTTTGCAGACGTTCCTGCATATTCTTGCTCACCTCCATGTCAACAAGCTCCCTGGTCTCCTTGTTTCACTACAGTGATGCTTTTGTACCGTTTTAAGAAGGAATAGCTCTGATCTCTCTGTTGATAATTTTTCAGCTCTAGGTTATGGGCTGCAGCAGATGTTTTCTGAGGTCTCTGCTGGACTGCTGGGACAGACGTATCAGACAGTCACAAATTGTAGGCACAGGCTGTTGCTGGTTGAGCTCACGAGTGCCAACTTGAATAAATATTGTGGGGGCCCAGGTAAGCCCCACCCTGCATAATTGATCACATGACACAGTGCACACACACCATTTGAATGGGAATGCCCATCAACTGGGGGGGGGGATCAGCCCCTCAAATATTTTATTGTGGGAACTGAAGCCCCATGGGCCCTAGGAATTGGCTCCTATGGTTGAGCCAGAGTCCAGGCATGAGGTGTAGATGGAGGCTGAGTCACAGATAGAAAGAGGAAGACTATAAATATTAGTTTGGAAAAGATCTGCTTTTTGACTTGCAGTATGTCTACTCGGCATTCCCATCTCTCTGGTGTCGTGGCCTGCGCATACAGGGATGAAACCATAGATGTCGTGACTGCGATTAGCAATCTTGCTTTAAGTCATGCTTTCACATTTTAGTTTGCAGCTGATGAGAACCCAGATAGTAAGGCTAAGGCCATTTGTTATGTTTAATCATGGTTAAGCATCATGTCTGCACCAGCCTTGGAAGAGGCTAGAAGCTCAGTTCATAGTGCTCCCTCTTTGGAAGCCAGTATGGTATAGTAGTGGCTGAAGCATGGGATTTGGACCACAGGCTCACTAGATGACCTTGAGCAAGTTACTCTGCTTCTCTTAGTCTAACTTACCTCTCAGAATTGTGAGGATAAAGTGAGATTGCATTGAACTCCTAACAGGATCTGCAGGATATAAATGTGATGAGCAAGCGGGGAGCTGGAAAGGCATTCAAACATCCATCTAGCCCCGTTCCAGAGCTTAGGATAGCTGACAACTAAACATATATATTTAAAATGTTTTAAATAATCAATCACATATAAAACACATGTTGTGAAAATCCCATATCTGTCTGACCTAGCCACTGAAACCACATCAAAAGATGTGATTTTCAAGAGAGGAAGTTTGCAGCGGTACAGCATTATTCTTTCTTGGTATATGCTTTGGTTATCAAAGTTCAGTGCACTTATGATTGTCTCTACACTAGAGCCTGTGGTGCTCTTTAAGGGAGAGGAACACAGGGAGGCCTGTGAAAAAGATGGGTCTGTGTCTATGTGTCATATAAGAGATCCTGTATCTCAGATTAAGACTCTGTTGTGCGTTCCTGGCTGCTCACAGTTTCAGCAGTGTGCTCAAAGATTAGTTGCGCTATTGGATTATTGCTGTTTTTATATTTGTTGTTAACCTTTTTTTGTTTTTCTCATTTTCTTGCAAGCCACCCTAGGAGTTCTACTGAAGGGAGGCATAAAAATATTTAAATAAATAAAATAAGTGTATGAAACTTTCTGTCGTGAGGGAGATTTGATAGAGGTGGGTTGGTAGTCAGCTAAGTTTTACTTGAAGTACACTCATTGGTATTAGTGAACATGGCTAGATTAGGTCCATTAATTTCAGTAGGTCTTCTCTTAAGTAAAACTTAGATTAAAAAAAATAAATAAACAAATCTCCATGTGCAGCTAGGCTGCTTGGTAAGGCAGAGTGAGACAGCACTGAGCACTGGTCTCAGTTCCAGCCCAGACTGCTTTTTAACTTAGTTGGTAATCCAAGGCAAAACTATGTTTAATGGTGGCATGTAACCTGTGTCTCCTCCATGGGTCTCCTCCAGTCATATGTAAGGTGGGTGGGGCATGTGATTTTAAAGCACAAAAGGAGCATGGGGAGAATGCACATGTCCTTTGGATCGAAATCTCTCTCTCTCTCTCTCTCTCTCTCTCTCTCTCTCTCTCTCTCTCTCTCTCACACACACACACACACACACACACACACACACACACAGACAAAAAAAACATTCCCCTCTTTTTAAAGCCATGTGTAGCTTTGGCCCTTATATTGAGCCATCTGCTAGCCTTGCTAACACTGTGACTGTTTTAGAGATCACAGCAAATAACAATAGCTACTGGAGACTCAATAGTTCAAAAGGAGAACACTTTTGCTTGTTTGTTTTGGCTTAGTGCACTATCCAATTACTGTTCGCACAAGAGATTCTCTTTACCCAACAAATCTTTTCTTTAAAGCACTTATCCTTTTCTACCAGGCTGTTGGGAGTTGTAACAGCTATACGTAGATCTATCATGGCCATCAGCACTTTGGGGAGTAAGAAGTTTTTTTTAAAAATGCCCATATACATACCTGTTGAGTTAGATATTTGTTGTAAGGGCTCAGTAATCTTAGTGGCCAGTTTTGACTAAGCCCCCACTCCAATTTTTTTTGGGGGGGAATAGGGGGCCCCCTCATATGCTACAATTTTCCACACAGACATGATCTTGTTCTGGCCCTGTTATGAGTTCAATTTAAAGTGTTCTTAACTAAAGCCAGAGGTGATTGTTAGTCCAAACTGTCCTAAACCAGGAGTTTGGTCTGGATTTTTTATGCAATATGAAGAAGCTGAGAAATGAAGTGTTGTATTATATTATTACATGATTTGTGGGTTCATTAGTTCCCCCAAGGTCCCCTAGAGTTGTCCTCTGTATTCAGTCTGCATTTTCTCTCTCTCTCTCTCTCTCTCTCTCTCTCTCTCTCTCTCTCTCTCACACACACACACACACACACACACACACACAGAGATTTTTTTTTTAATTCCTCTTCTTCCTCTTCATTTGGCAATTGCTTTTATTTCCTCGAAAAAGTCAAGCCGCCTGCCTCTTTGTTAACTGCTTGCTCTGCCTAGCCGCATCTACCAGACAGCATGTGTGGGCAACAAATGTGTGGATCTCCCTCCGAATAGCGTGTGGCGGTGCTGCTGCTGCTGCTGCTGCTGCAAAGCAGGGAGAACACGCTCGCTCCAGGCTTGCAGCAACTGAACGCTGTTACCAGCCTTCAGATGGTATGTGCAGAGGGAGCTGACCGACCCTTGTCTGGGGCCCCGGCGGTTTAAGCTCTCTCCTTGCAAACAAAAAAACAAACCAAAAAAAAAGCGCCCCAACTGCATGAATGGGACACACCCATTGACGGCACCGGCACAAAGACCTCGAGGACCGTGTGAGAGCCCGTAGAGGTGGTGCGCTCTGGAGCGGGGGAGGCGTAGCAGGGATGGGGAGCCTTGGAAATCACGAATGGCTGCTGCTACTGCTGCTGCAGCAGCTGCAAAGGCAAGATGACTTAATTCCCTAGATCTATCCATCGCTTTGCTAGCCCATTTTAATGGCGACTCTTTATTTCTCTTCTCTCTCTCTCTCTCTCTACCTCTCTCCCTCCCCCCCTCCTTTTAGGTTTCTTTCCCCTTTCCTCCTCTCCCCAAACATTTCATAAAGAAGATATGTCAAAGAAAAGAGAGAAGAAGAAAAGATGATAAGGCCTCTTCCCTCATCTGCTAATTACCATCAAGCCATGTACCACATCTGTTTATCACCTGATTCTCGGTGCCCTTTGAAGCCCCTCTGCCTCATGGTTGAGGGAGATTAACAAATGGCCAAAGAATGGGAGGAGGAAAGAATTGTTTTTGTAAACTGTCTTTCTCTTTCTCTGTCTTTCTTTCCACCAGAGCACCGATATTGCCAGGGGCTTTGAAAGAGGATTGGAGCCGGAAAAGATCATTGGAGCCACAGACTCTTGTGGCGATTTAATGTTCCTAATGAAATGGTGAGTGTGCTTCTTTCTTCTTTTTTTTAATATTGACCCTGTTGTCTGGTTTTCCTGCTCTCGGCGGCCCTTCTTAAAGCAGCCAATAAATTACCAGAATAGTCTAGGGTGAGGTGCTGTGGCGAAATGGCCCAAGGACACTTCATTCTGCTTCTCTGCTAAGGCTTTGTTTTCCCTCTGCTCTGCAAAATGCTCTACACCTGGAGCTTGTATATCATGCTTTGCAAGATACACAAGCCCCTTCCCTTCCACATCTCTGCCCCCCTCCCCGCCCCTCCAAAAGAAGAAGAAATACTAGAGAGCACAGGAAATCCTTCGGGGGAAGGTTTGGACTTGCCTCTTGTTTTTGCTCCTGGGCTTATCTCAGCTGGAAGCCTCTCTGGGCAGAGAGAGAGAGAGAGAGAGAGAGAGAGAGAGAGAGAGAGAGAGAGAGAGAGAGATGGCCGCGCTGCATATGCAGCAGCCCCTCCCCCACCAGCAGCCCGAAACAAAGAGCTGGGAGAGTCTGGCTTATCTGCCTGGCAGAGGTTATAGCACAGCTGTGTTCAAGGGAGCTGCCTCTTGCTCCTCAACTCCCCTCCGCCACCCCCAGCCCCAGCCCCGCAAGATTTCGATACTGGGTCCTCCTCCCCTGTAGCAATGCAGCAGAGATAATAAGCCCTTGTCCTGGGCTTTGCTGTCTCTGAAGCTGGCGGGGTTGAGATGGATGGTGCCTGCTCCTCTTGAGACAGGGTGGGGGAGGGGAGCCAGCTGCACACAGCGCCTTGGAGGAGGGGGCTGGAGGGAACACAGAGACCAGGAACGCGGGGAGAAGAATTGGTAGATTCACCTCTCCCTGGTTCGTTCTACTGCGTGACCAAACGCCCTGGGTACCCAGGGGTATTTTCTGGCACCTCTTGGTTGCGGAAATACACCCCCATACCCTGTAAGGGCTACAATCCCAAACTGGAGAACTTCACCTTTGGTAAATCACCTGTGTGGAACAATCCCTGTTTTTTTTTTATTTATAAAAAGTCATTTATATGAGGCCCATGTCCAATGGTAGCTTGGTCCCAGGTGACGCATCCAAGGAAGGCAATGATTAATAGCTGATGAATATCCAATCTTGAAATTTCCAGCTCACTTGAATTCTGTAGAGCAAGGAATCTGTTCAATGAGACAAATGCTTTGCAGATTAACACGATGATATTTTGTAGACTGTTTTAAATGTGCAAAGGTTATTTACAGTGCTCAGCACCATTGAACCCTGTGAACTATTTTGCTGTGATTGCTGTTTTATAAATGGAAGCTGAGGTTAAGGGAATGTGGCTTGTCCAAGGCTTTGGTTTGAGCCCTGGGCTTATAGGTACACAACCAAATTATCCCCTGGATCACATTTGCTATCATTGGGTAAATTAATTACTTCAAAAGAGCTAATCTCTTTTTAGGCAGTGGGAATAATTTCTATTGCAAAATACTGCAGAAACAGATTGTGAAGTTTAACAACACTCATTTTAATTAATCTGTACTCTGCGTTGGATCACTTTTAAATCTTACCTTTGCAATTGACATCATTCAGTGGTCATTAATGAAACGTGTTTGCTATCTGGCATTTAAACGAATTCTATTGAATTAAGGTTGCAAAAGAACCTAAAATGCTCACCAATAATATGTATATTATTTAGATTGACAAAATGTAAAACTTGAATGATTGTTTTGTTTTGGGGATCTTGAAGCGAAGAGAAGTAGCTTATAAATTAATAAATAATGTACTGTTTAAGGAAAGGCAATTTGTCAATATTTTATTTTTCATCGGCTTAATAATAAAAAGCAAGTAAAAGTCTGGATTACCAGCTTCAGTTTCTGACGACTGTCATGAAAACCTTTGCTTCCCAGGGCGTAACTGTTCATGTTGGGCACAGACACAAGGAAAAGCAGTCTGCAAATTTACCTTTATCAAATTTACCTTTAACAGTCCCAGACTGTTTACTTGCTATAGCCTCTCACTAATACCATTGTGTATGTGTTGGGGGTGGAGGTTAACTGGTAATGAAGTCTTGAGTTGATTGCACCAGTTAATTAATTAAAAAGTTTGTAGCCCTAATCTGTGCTAGGTAGCCTTTACCAGTAAATGTCATGAGATACGCAATGTCTAGCAACTTTGTAGTGCCTTTGCAGAAAGCTCAGGTATCACCAGAAGCTTTTAAACTCAAAGCAAGGCATAGAAAATGAGAGTGGATGGACATCCAGGCTATATTGCCCATTTCTGTTCTTGTTATTGTAGTATACTGGTCAAGCTAAATTGTCCTCTTTGTATACCCTTGCCTTACCTCTGTTTTGCCTTTGCCTATTCCTATTTTCTAAAAAAAAAAAAAGATGCTAGATTACAAAGCAAGCTTACATTTCATCTCGTGTAGTTGTACATTCTACTATATGATTTCTTCATCGGTTGCATGCAGTTCCCTTGAGATATTAAAATAGGAAATGCATTTTAAAATAGGAATCTCTAACATACAGGGCAAGCCTCCAGTCCTGCCAATAGAGTAAAGAAAGAAAGAAAAATCCTGGGAGTTGACCTTTTGAAGCACAACATTTTAAGCGTAATTAAATTGAAACAAAGTTAAGCTGAAAAAAATAACTAAAAAGTTTGCTTATAGTAGCAGTTTTCAATATGCTGTGCCATCAAACGATTGTGTGGACAAGTACAGGAGCCAAATTCTATGCTTCTAGAGATCCAGGAAAAGTGGCCCCCTTTTTGTACTGTATTTAGCCCCTATAATGTTAGGTGGAAACATTTCAAACTCGGGCTGCCATTTACCTTAGTCAACCATTTATCAGTTGCTCAACAGGAATAGTTTTCTGGGTGGTGTAAAAAATAAAATCAGGGATTCATTATTAATCAATTGCATTTGCACAGGGGTAAAACAAAAAAGAAAACCATACGTCCTTTGATTTAAATCAGGGGTTTCCAACATGGCATTCCTGGCCAAACATGTGCCCAGATAATCCTTTCCTCTGCTGCAATCAGGCTTGAAAGAATCATTCAATTTTTGTCAATAGTATTTCCTGCAGTGTGTGCTTGGTTGTGCTGTATGTAATGCACAGATGCACATTTTTAACCAGTTGGAGTATTTTTAATTGATTGATCTAACCAATTAATTGATTGAATGAAGCACTCCTACCCATAACTGTACAATTCCTAGAAAGATTGAGGGCGAGGCATTGCTCTGTTGCTTCCTCTCCCCTCTTCACATCCTTTTGATGGGAAAAGAAGTGCACAGTGTTGCTTGCTTTTGGCAACCCAGCCCTAATCTTAAAGTCAGCTCTTGGAGAAGGGGTACAGCAGAGAAAATTGTGTTTGCGCCTCTCATCAATCGGAGCAGGAAAAAGGGAGAAATGCAGAGATTTCTGTTTGAGTATGCATTCAAACACTGGTTAGAACATCCGTGTTACTGCACTAGGATTGGGTTCAGCAACTGGAAGCACTTGTGTCAGATTGGGTACCCTAGGAGATGCCAACCTGGCCCTCCAGTTATCAACCTAGAGGATTAAAGGCAACTGTGGCAAAATAAATGGTTGGCAGCCATCCCTTGCTCCCTCCTCAAAGAGTCCTCCAGAAAGCCAGTTGCTGACCAGGACATTAAGTAGTATATAATGAGAGTTGTCAATCTTTTTTTTTAAGTTGATAAACCATCTGTGCTTCAATCAATTCATTGTGATATTGTAGGAAATTTAAGTTTAATTAGCCATTTATGAACAAAAGCTATTATTATTATTATTATTATTATTATTATTATTATTAGAATTTATATACAGTGGTACCTCGGGTTAAGTACTTAATTCGTTCCGGAGGTCCGTTCTTAACCTGAAACTGTTCTTAATCTGAAGCACCACTTTAGCTAATGGGGACTCCCATTGCTGCCGCGTGGCCACCGCACGATTTCTGTTCTCATCCTGAAGCAAAGTTCTTAACCTGAAGCACTATTTCTGGGTTAGCGGAGTCTGTAACCTGAAGCATATGTAACCTGAGGTACCACTGTACTGCCCTAAACCTATCTCAGGATGGTTCACAGACTAAAATCAAGATATAAAAACACAAAATCCATAATAAAAACAAAAACAACAACCTAATTAATAGGAAAGGCCACCTTTCAATATTTTTATTTTTCTTCCTCCCCCCCCCAAACTTTTCTTCCATTTTGTAAAAGATACTACCTTGAAATGTAAAACAAGGATGGCTTTAATTCAGTCTCATTGATTTAAAATTGCTCCCATTAATCAACTAAAGATTTAGTTGATTCATTTATTGATTATGCCTGTCGACACTTGCAGCCTGTTATAAGTATTGCATATGTATATTATGTTTATAAATTGCTTCTTCACTGAAAAAAAGTCCCTTAGTTGACAATTAATGTATGCAACACACACACACACCACTGGGGTTGCAGTAGCTGCCTTCCTCCTCCCAGTTAATTGACAGATTCAATGTATCTGAAGAAGTGTGCATGCACACGAAAGCTCATACCAATAACAAACTTAGTTGGTCTCTAAGGTGCTTTGTTGTTTGTTGTTGTTTAGTCGTTTAGTTGTGTCCGTCTCTTTGTGACCCCATGGACCAGAGCACGCCAGGCACTCCTGTCTTCCACTGCCTCCCCCAGTTTGGTCAAACTCATGCTGGTAGCTTCGAGAACACTGTCCAACCATCTCGTCCTCTGTCGTCCCCTTCTCCTTGTGCCCTCCATCTTTCCCAACATCAGGGTCTTTTCCAGGGAGTCTTCTCTTCTCATGAGGTGGCCAAAGTATTGGAGCCTCAGCTCCAGGATCTGTCCTTCCAGTGAGCACTCAGGGCTGATTTCCTTCAGAATGGATAGGTTTTATCTTCTTGCAGTCCATGGGATGTCCCTTCATGCATCACTGCCTTGCCGTGGACAAGGGGCTTGAATAACTCTAAGGTGCTAGTGGAAGGATTTTTTTTTATTTAGCTTAAATACCGGTATATGTTTTCTCCTACTCTGGTGCTGCTTCCTTCAGGAAGGTTACTTGAGCCCAGCTCCCCTTTTTTCATGTACCAATCAATTGGGTGTGTGTGTGTGTGTGTGTGTGTGTGTGTGTGTGTGACTGCTTGATCAACTAGTGACGAGTCCTTCTCTTGTTGTCCTCGCTTACCTCTTCAGGAAAGACACGGATGAGGCTGACCTGGTTCTAGCGAAAGAAGCCAACGTCAAGTGCCCTCAAATTGTGATAGCGTTTTATGAAGAGAGACTGACCTGGCACGCGTACCCAGAAGACGCCGAAAGCAAAGAGCGGGAAGCAGTGAAAAGCTAAAGTGGCCAGGGTCCTCTGTCCGTCCATAGTTGTACATATCCACCCTCCTTTCCCCTCCACCCAAATGCATCCATGAAAATGTGCTTATTACTGTGCTCCACAGGAGAAATGTTGATATTGGTTGGGTTAGCCATAACATTAATGGTGTGAGTCACGTTCGGTTTCACTCCAAAAGATTGACATGGTGTGTGCGTGTGTGCGTGTATGTGTGTTCCTTGTTCCCCTTATCTCACAATCCCCCCAAATCTGTTTTCACTTTGAAATCCCTCTGAGTCTCCAGGCCATTTGTCTCCCCCCCAGGTTCCTCACTTTCGCATCAGTTTGAGAGTGAAGGGTTATTGTTTCCCATTGGCCTATATGAAGACTGTAAAACTGACGGGGGGTACCGGGAAGACCTATCTGACTCAGAACACTCTTTGGATTCTGAGATTACCCAAATAATTCTCAAGCCAGGACTTCATGGGGCCATTTTCGTTGTTTTAGGAATTGCTGACGTTTTGCTGGAATTGGGTTCCAGGATGCTGGGTACCGGTTTTCATCCTGACTCCCAATGCCAATGTCACTTGCACCAGCTCCACTCAGCCAACACTCAGTTTTCTAGCTGCAGGGCAGGAGCAGGTAATTTGGGAAGGCAACCATTAAAAACTAATTAGCTAGCAAGGACAATTTCCTCCTTTTTCAGCCAGTCCTTTCATGCAATCAAAATCTAGTATCCTACCACCTCTTTCCTTTTGTTTTTCTTATCTTGCAGTACATGGATAGGACTAGCAGCCCAGCCAAATTTTGTGCCATACTGGAGAGCCTTCTTTGTTGTGGCTATTCCAAAGACAGCTGGAAATCATGCTTCCAAAATTGGATTATTTTCTGGGCTCTCTCGTCATTCGGATAGCTCTCTTCACATGCAGCAGGCATCTCTGACATAATAACCTCTGCTGTGAGATGCGGGCAAACTCTTTTATTTCCGCCATTTACCCCAGGTATGTTTGTTGTTTTTTTTTTTTAAAAGAAAATTGGCCACTTAGAGGAGCTGTCTCATATGAGCATGCTTTCCTTTCAAGCACTTGGTTATACGTAGCACACGGATCTTGATGCAAGAGTTTTCTGGACAGACTTTTTTGTCTCTCCTTGGCTGCCCCCTAAAAAGTATCCCATTTCTCTGCACCAGCAATGTGGCGGCTAAGTAATTATTCCACGCTGAGGGTGTTGGGATTGTTTAACCCTTAGAAGTCCTTTCGGCAGTTGATTTCCCCATCTTGTTCCATACGGTGAGCGGCTGGAGGACCAAGTCACAGAAAGCAGGTAGCAGTCTTCCCCTCCTTCGTGCCCTTCTCTCATGACAATGCCCATGCATGTTTTTTCACATGGAATGTCTGTATTGTGTAGTATCTAGATAGGACTTTAGGGCCCTTTAGAGAGTTTTGACGCTCACTAATAGCTTCATCTTCCCTCTTTGCAGACAGATTTTGGTGTAACTCCCGGCAATAAAAGGGAAAGCTTGACAGTATTAGCATTGATTGCTGCAGGCTTCTCACCAGCTGCGCTTTTGGATACCTAAGGACAGATAAGCATCCTACAACTTTGTAAGAGACTTGATGGGAGCGTGCAAAAGAATCAGTTTGAAGTAGGCTAGCCTTCTGCCTCGGAAGTGAAATGCCACTAGTACTTGCATTTCCTGCTAATTTCCTTTCAGGGTCTAGGAGTTAACTCTTTTGCTCCCTGCCTGCCCCACACGCACACCTCTTCTCCCAACCACTTTCGTCTTGCTTTTTATAGGGGAGAAGGGTGAGACAGAGTGTTTGCACCAATGCAAGTCCCAAGCCTGGTGGCAGTTCCTCGTTCGGTTTGGCGTTGTGAGGTTTTCAGCTTTGTCTTTTCCTACAGCAGTCAGTCAAAGCGGTTCCGCATCATTCCATTTTGTGCCTCTGTATGCTGAGCCCTGTCACACTGTCAAGAACCGCTTCTTGTGGATGGTTTGGATATGGTGCGGTGGCAGGAGCTGACTTGGTGCTATTGCTTGTAACTCCTGTGCCACTAGAGACTTGCCCATCTCCCATCTCTTCTGACTCCACCAGCATTTCTGTGTTTTGGCATCTCTTCACTCAGTCCCCAAAACACATGCATGTTGAACAGGCAGAATATAGCAGCTGCTAAGCAAGATTTGTGAGGATAGATGGGTTTCACACTCCACTTTAATTTGATCTGTGCCACTTTTGCACCGTGAACAAATAATCACTTGGAGAGTTCTTTGAGAAGGCTCTGATCTTCGAATATAGTTACTTTAAAGGGGGGGGGGGAGTTCCTTTTGTTTCCCTACACTTCTTCACAGAAAGCTGTCTTCTCTCCCCCCCACCCCATCCCCATTCCCTAGTTACAACTGTTGGAAAGGGCCAGTTGGATAAAAAAAATTTTTTGCATTGTATTCTGTAAAGATGGAAAGAACAAATGGTTTAAAATAGCCATCATCTTATTTTCGTTATTATTGCTTTTGTTGTTAGCCATCTGTTTGAATTGAAACAGCAGGAAAAATAAAGCTGCTGAATGACCCAAATTTTATTTATGCACCTGAAGGTATTACAGGTATGAGGCTCACCATCTTGGGGGGGGGGGGCTGTGATTCATTATAGCTTCTGCCTTCTACTTAACAAAAAAAAAAAAAAAAGATGGGGGGGGGGACTGAGGAATAGGAGTCAAGAAGAATTGCATCTGGGAAGGCAATACTGAGAGTTAGATGCCCTTAATCAGCCAGCAAACAGCTCTCAGCCTCTGAAGTCCCATTTGCACCTTCTTCTTTGCCACTAGTTGTCTCCATGTGGTCTGCAGTTTGGGGAAGTGGACAAAGAAGTAAAGAGGTATCAGGAGTCCACAGCAAGGGACCACATCTAAGCCCACCGCAGAGTAGAAGCTTTGAACGAACTGCAGTCTGCCGTTTGGAACATCTTTCCTGTTCTGCAGTTCTGCACAGTGGCGAAGCATTCCCCGCTTGCAACTGGGGCATGCGCAGGGTACACTGTGGGGGTGGAGCCATGGGTGGGGCGCACCACCGGAGCAATCCCTGCCCACTGCTACAAAGTGGAGCGCGCTCATGACACCCCACAAGCCCAGCATCGCTGTGTGAGACTTGCAAGAACGAGGTGGGGCTTGCGGGGTACTGCAAACAGACGTGCGCCCCAGCAAGCAGCGCTGGGCTCGCAGGGAGGGCCAGGGTGCACACATGTTGCAACAGCTCACAATGGGGCATGGTGCCATGTAAAAGGTAAAGGGACCCCTGGCCATTAGGTCCAGTCATGACCGACTCTGGGATTGCGGCGCTCATCTTGCTTTATTGGCCGAGGGAGCCGGCGTACAGCTTCCAGGTCATGTGGCCAGCATGACTAAGCCGCTTCTGGTGAACCAGAGCAGTGCACGGAAACGCCGTTTACCTTCCCGCTGGAGTGGTACCTATTTATCTACTTGCACTTTGACTTGCTTTCGAACTGCTAGGTTGGCAGGAGCAGGGACTGAGCAACGGGAGCTGAGGCACCCCCCAAAAAACTGTCTGCGAGTAGATGGCCCCTTCAGCTCCCCCCACGCTACACCACTGGTTCTGTGGACCAAAATCTGCAATATCGAAACTTCGAGTTTCCATATTGTGGCCACCTTCTTTAGCTTCCTAGGCCAAGCCTCTAGCAGCAACATTGCCTGGTATGGGCCAAGGTCGGTGTGTTTAGTTCAGGTAGGGGTGGCCAGTTGGAAAACAGAACAGGGCTCCTGTCCCTTATGATAGCTGTGTAGAAGAGTGAATCGTCTGACCAATTACACCTGCTGAAATTCCCTCTTCCACACAACTGTCAAAGGTGCAGGTGCCCTGACCTCTTACAGCTGGACATCCTGCCAGTAGGGCGCAGGCTAAATAAGAGAGCCTTCCCTTCATAAGGATAATTCCCAGGTCCTCTCTGTAAAAGACCCCACAGTTCCACCAGATCAAACAGTGCTTCCCCCCGCCCCTTACCCCTGTAAACCTCGTGGGAACAGCGTTGAGAGCACTAGAAGCACATATTTTCTTTATCCTCCACCCCGTTGCAGCATAAACACTATCCTTTTTGCCAGCTGCTGCTAATAGATGTTTCTCTCTAGAGCTGAAAATGAGGACTTCTGGTGATTATAAGCACTTGTGTGTCAGGCTAAAAAAAGAAAAAGAAAAGACATCCTTTGGGGAAATTAGTAGGTATTTGATAATACCACTGCATTAAAACCATTTCAAGCAAAACCCGCTAGCACTTCTCTCCCTTGCAAGTATTTGTGCTACAATTTCTGTGTTGCATTTGTTGGTCTGCATGTGTGTTTTTAAATATCTACTCCCATATGCAGCTTTCCAGGGAGGAGAAAGGTTAAAATAACTCGAATGTCATTCTGTTTTTCCTCTCTCAACTTTTTTAAAAAATGCACTTTTAGTCTGAGGTAGCACACAACCCCTGTCACAGTTGGACATTGTATGTGGTACTTAAAGCTCCCTTGCCAAGCTAAACATACCCACAAAATGGTTCAGCTGCCTAACCTGCTAAGAGAGAGAAACCGAAAATCCCTTTTAATCTTCTCAGTAGGCAGAAATGTAAGGAAGTAGACCTTAGCGAGTTTCACAACGTGAACTGATGATATGCTGCAGCACTGTTCAGAAAGACACTTCTTTTTTAAAAAAGAGAAAGCTCTTTTAAATATATCCCAAAAGCATGGCTGGATTCTTGGATACCAGCCATGCGACCGACCCCCGCCGCCCCAGTTCCCTCCAGTCAGCTGAACATCCTGCAAGGTGTATAGAACTTGCCAGCTGATTGAAAACATCTTAGGATCTCTAAGCCATTCATGCTGCGTTTCAGTGGCTTCTGAAATGATCCTACCTCCTCTTTGGCTCCTGGTCTCAATGTTTCAGTGGCAAAACAAAGGCATTTTGATGTTAGCTTTTTTGGTGTCTTACATTTGGAAGTTGTGGGGAAATGTATGTCTGATGAGTTGATGGGGGAGGTTTGAATTTTAGATCTGGGCTTTTATTAGAGGTTTGTAAATGGTGTGCATGTGTGCATGTCTGTTTGGGGCTTTAAAGAACTCTAAAAGATCCCCCCCCCGCGCCTTTAAATTGAGTACTTCCTCTCTGTATTCATCATGGATTAAGTTCATGGTGAGACATTCAATTTACAGGTGCAGTCTTCTTTCGCATCTTCTTCTTAGCATGCTGTCAAGAAGTGAATTGTTATCCCAGTCGCCTAGAATAATGAAATAAAATTCAGAGAGAGAAAATTAATTTTGTTTTAATTAAACTCATTAATTTTTTGATTAACGGTCTAATTTTTACCTGGGGTGGCATCTAAATCTTTCCTTGGCAACGTGCACTGTAATGACACTGCCTCGTCCCCTTAGTGGGGAACAGTGTAGAAGGCAGCAGAAGGAGGGGAGAAGCTGGGCATCCACCTAGTACGATCTGAATTTTCTTGGATACCCAAAACTGGAGAGGCCTTCTGTTTGTGAACGAGAGCATTAGATCTTACCTGCAACTTTTGCAACAACTTTAGGCTTTGCAACTTGCTGCTTAGCTTACAGCAGAATAGCAGGCTGTGTTTTGGATATGGTCGATTCCTGTTCTCTGAGCCTTTTGAAAAAAGCATTTTGAGCTAGATCCTAAATTTCTTGTGCCAGATCTGAATTTCTTGTTTATCAGAAACAAAGACCACGGGTCACAAAGAAGTGAATTTTAGCTGCACAAGAGAGACATCCAAGACAATACCTTATGTCATCACTTCAAAACCCAAAGCCAGCTCTCAAACGAAATCTGGTGGTTCGCTGCCTTTCCTTATTTTTCCACCTTGCCTGGATGCAGGCATCATTTGGGTGCATAAGGTTGCCTGAACCCGTTCACAACAAACTGAAGCCTGTTCTGAAGCCTTTCGGAGAGAGGCTGTAAAGTTGTAGCTTTTGCTTTATAGCAAACAGTTCAGACGACATGACTACTTTGGTCAGATCCGAGCAGAAAAAAACAAGCTCAGCCACATGCAGAGTGGTTGTGTGAAAGGACCTTGAGAGTTTCCTGTGGGGCAAGGAAGTGAAGCATATCGAGGTTCAACTTGATCAGTGTTAAAAGTTCCAGTGAACGCTGGAAGGAGGCCTTACTGGGGCGATGTGGCCACTCTTCCCTTTTCACCCCAGTAATATGCTGCCGTCCACAATAAAACGTTGATTAACTTTGCAGGGGGGGGGTGTACATGTGAGCTTCCCTTGTGGTGACATTTTAGCCAAGCTCTTTGATTCTCCACTAATGTATGTTACACTGTTTTTTAAAGTGTGAAAATTGATTTTTAAGCGAAGGAGCTATTTGTCGTACAGTTTGACGCGTTACAAACAAACCTCTCTCCTCTGCCCTGTGTTCCTCATCCCCACTCTTTCATACTTCTTGTATTGGTTCAAATAAATGGTTACTTTTCAGAACAGGCTATTGTCCTTTTCTTTAGCTCCTCCGGTGTCTGCTTTTGAATCTGGTTGCTGCATCGATCGAGAAGCTTGTCCTAGCGAGGAAGAGCAGAGCAGTGGAGGAAACCACCATAGGCGCCGACTCCATGGGGCTTGAGGGGGCCCGAGCCCCCTCAAAAATTCGTTTGGGGGGGCTCCGCCCCCCCAATAATCTCCGGCGCCCCTCCAGCAGAGCGCCATCGCCGCCCCTCCCCCAGCCCAAAATGCACAGGGAGGGGCGGGCTGCATGCCTCCTGCCCTCCCTCCCGAGCAAAAGCTCCACCCAATTTCCTTTGGAGCTGATTAATAGGCGCAGCACGCTCTCCCCTATTCGCTCACGAGGAGGCGGCGCCACTTTATTTGCATATTCATGAGCTTATTTATTATTCATGAGCTTTCCCGGGCCCCCCCAATATTTTTTATAAGTCCGCGTCCCTGGAAACCACCAACAACAGAAGCACAGCAGGCGTGAGCAAAATTGGCTGTTTCTCCCATCGTAGCTGAGACCTGTGGTCACCATATTATATATTATATATTATATATTATATATTATATATTATATATTATATATTATATATTATATATTATATATTATATATTATATATTATTATATATTTATTATATATTATTTGGCCCATGGTCTTCAGCTTTTTGAGAACCCATCTTTAAGGTAAAGGTAAAGGGACCCCTGACCATTAGGTCCAGTCGTGGCCGACTCTGGGGTTGCGGCGCTCATCTCGCTTTATTGGCCAAGGGAGCCGGCGTACAGATTCCGGGTCATGTGGCCAGCATGACTAAGCCGCTTCTGGCGAACCAGAGCAGCGCACGGAAACACCGTTTCCCTTCCCGCCAGAGCGGTACCTATTTATCTACTTGCACTTTGACGTGCTTTCGAACTGCTAGGTTGGCAGAAGCTGGGACCAAGCAACAGGAGCTCGCCCTGTCACGGGGATTCGAACTGCGACCTTCTGATCGACAAGTCCTAGGCTCTGTGGTTTAACCCACAGCACCACCTGCGTCCCTAAAGAACCCATCTTTAACCTCAACATATTTAACCTTTCCCTCTCTCTGAGGCTCTGCTGCTTCTTCATTTGCAGCCTAACAAGGGGTCTTTGCTACTGTTAAGGAAAATTCTGGGTTGAGAGACTATCCAACAGCCCAGCTCTTCGGGGTACAAGTCCCCCGCGGGTCCACGCGGTCAGTAAAATAAGGAAGTTCCAGCCAAGTAATTTGGAGCAAAACAGCAGTCAGTAGACTTACATTCTTTATTGTCACGCAACAGGTTCAAACAGCAGCGAGTGAACCCAGAGAATGGGGTGACATTGACTTTTAAAACTTTCCCACCATATCCCAAAATACAGTTTGCACAGCATCATCAGTACATCATTGCTACATCACTAAAGGGGAGCGTTACACAAGATTAGCATGGACAGATATGTCAGGGCAACACCCAAGTATAAGATTAGCATAGGCAAACATGTCTTAAGTACCCACACACCCAAAGTATGTCTGGAGCCTGAGGCAAGTCTGGTGATGAGATTTTCTTCCCTTGGCTAACTCTGAGTCCAGGAATTGTCACCTCTGGGCATTTCCTGGGGTAGGAGGTGTGTATATATGTTCACACTTGGTGAGGTGGCAGGGAAAAAGAGTCCTTTTTCCAAGGGCAAAATAGCAAAGGAGTTGATTTTATATGATTTTTGACGCTAGGTATCTTCCCTGAGCTGTCAAGTTGAAAGGAAAAATTCAGGCATAATATTTGTAACATTAAACAACTTTAAAGATGTGCCCCCCCCATAATATACCGTATTTTTCAGTCTATAAGACGTACCAGACCACAAGACGCACCTAATTTTTGGAGGAGGAAAACAAGAAAAAAATATTCTGAATCTCAGAAGCCAGAACAGCAAGAGGGATCACTGCGCAGTGAAAGCAGCTATCCCTCTTGCTGTTCTGGCTTCTGGGATAGCTGCGCAGCCTGCACTCGCTCCATAAGACGCACACACATTTCCCCTTACTTTTTAGGAGGGAAAAAGTCTTATAGAGCAAAAAATACGGTATATAAAACGCTGCCCTATAACATTGGTCTCTGCAGACAGCTTCCAACATAGAAATGGCATATATGATCATCTAAAATAAAAACTTCCAGCGTAGTAAAGAATAAAAGCAGATAAGCATTGATTCCAGAACTTGAAAAACAGATTGATTGATTGATTGATTGATTGATTGGTGTGTGTGTGTGTGTATGTGTGTGTGTGTGTGTTTTATAAAAAAAGGACTGGGAATGTCAAAACCTAGAGGAAGCTCTCCACGTTAGGGCAGGTGCATATTCCTGGCCCCAAGCCATTCAAGGCTTTAAAGGTTTTTTTAAAAAGCTGTACTTTGAATTAAATCTGGAATGGAGGCTTCCGGGTTTTTCCGCCTTCCGTTGTGGGTGTGCTTCGCGGGTTCTCCATGTTCAGCAGCTGATAGAGGAAATTTGGGGGGGCAACGCGGAGGCTACGCGACCCCCCAAAAGGCTCCGGGGGGTGACCCAGAACTGACAAGGTCCAGCAGCGTTAAAAAAAGGAACTCTCTGAAGTTTGCATCCCATCTAGGAGGCGAGGTGGCGGAGGGAACCTATACCCGAGCAATCCTCATCAGCAAGCCTCAAAACCCCAAACGGTAAGAGCAGTGGCAAAATTTCCAACTTCCTCAATCCCCTTAACTAAGGACTAAGCGATTAAGGAGAAGAGGGTCTGCTGGATTTATATAAAGAAAGTGAACTGCCTAGTGCTTTAAAGAGACCCTGACAGATCAGTGTATAAAGAGCAAAGACCGGGAGACTATATTTTAAATACATCGGAAATCCTTCTCATTATACTTAAATAACAACGCCGTGTGGGCCAATTCTAACTGGCGAGTAAGCAGAAGAGTCTCAGCCATGGAAGAATAGCATTGCCTAGTAATATAGCACTATAGTGAGAACTGGGCAGAAAACCCTGTTTTGATTCTACTTTCTGATTGATGGTGGAAAGAAATTGCCTCACCCATGCTAATGGACCTTGGTGTGGAACCAATCCAATTAGGGGTGTGGGGGTGGATGTGTGAGCAGGGGCGTCTTACCCATAGAGGCTAGTGGTGCCAGGTTCTGGAGGGCGCCAGGGAAGAGGTGGAAGCTGGATGTGGCACCTCCTGGCATCAGCGCGCCGCCCTCACCCACCTCCGCCATGCAGCAGCGCCGCACCCCCAGAGCCTCCATCTGCCGTGGCCACCGTGGCACGAAGCTGCCAGCTGAGCCGGGAGGCGCCGCGTCCAGCCTCTGCCTCTTCCCCGCTAGAGGAGCCACCCTCCAGCCGCTGCCCCCCGCCTCCAGCCCCGCCGGAAGCACCATCCTCCCTAAAAAAAAACTCTGGGAAAACTCTGCATCCATCTAAAATGAAGAAATAAAATGTGAAAGCCTGGCTTTGAACATCTGTGCAGTTTGTCCTTTCCCTTTCCTCTTGTTTAAAGTACTGTATTTTTCGCTCTATAAGACACACTTTTCCCCTCCTAAAAAGCAAGGGGGAATGTGTGTGCGTCTTATGGAGCGAATGCAGGCGGGAGGCTCTGCTTAGCGCTCCATTTAAAGAGCCTCATGGAACGTGTGTGTGGCTCTTGGGGCCCCCAAGAGGTGCACACACGCTCCACGTGCTCTTTAAAGGGAGTGCGGCTCTTGGGGGAGCCTTAGCCACGTGCAGCCTCTCCCAGGCAAGGGGAGCCTTCATCCCACTTTCCAGGATAGGTTGCGTGCAGCTATCCCATAAGCCACAACAGCAAGCTGCGATCCCGCTTGCTGTCCTGGCTTCTGGGATTCAGAATATTTTTTTTCTTGTTTTCCTCCTCCAAAAACTAGGTGCATCATATGGTCTGGTGAGTCTTATAGAGCGAAAAATACGGTAGGTAAAAATGATTTACACACAAAAAAAGCAAAAGCGTGGCTGTAAACGTATGGGGGCAAAGCTTGCAGAAATCTTCAAAGCCAGGATTGCCAGTGCTCAGGAATTGTGCTTCTTTGCCCAGCAGCTTCTCTCTCCCCCCCCAACCCCCCCCCCCCAGTAGATGTGGAATCTAATGAACAAACGAACACAAATCAGATTCTGTTCATCACATTCCTGTGTGACCAAGAATGAGAAGAGTGAAAAGGGGGGACTGTGCAGATCCAAGCACACTTCGCTCCTAATGGCCGAGATCGGAGGGAACAGGAGGTAGGTAAGTCTTATATATGTAAGGACAACGTTGAGTTGGGGAATCAATCTGCCCGTCACTCCTGACAGTGACAGAGGATGTCCCTCACTGACACGGATTTTCACAGCATTTTGCGTGCCTGTACACACGCATGGGTGGCACTGTGGTCTAAGCCACTGAGCCTAGGGCTTGCTGATCAAAAGGTTGGCGGTTCGAATCCCCGCGACGGGATGAGCTCCCGTTGCTCGGTCCCTGCTCCTGTCAACCTAGCAGTTCGAAAGCACGTCAAAGTGCAAGTAGATAAATAGGTACCACTCCGGTGGGAAGGTAAACAATGTTTCCGTGCGCTGCTGTGGTTCGCCAGAAGCGGCTTAGTCATGCTGGCCACATGACCCGGAAGCTGTACACTGGCTCCCTAGGCCAATAAAGCGAGATGAGTGCCGCAACCCCAGAGTCGGCCACGACTAGACCTAATGGTCAGGGGTCCCTTTACCTTTACACACGCATGCACAGTCTTTGCCATGTATAAGACATTGTCCCATTACAAAGGGGCATTTTGCTAGAAAGCAGAAGATCAATGCTAGAGTAGCTGGTTTTTTTTAGCTCTACTTTCAAAGCATCTTACAGAAATGATCTCTGCAATGCTTACAACAGAACCGGGCAGTAGGTCAGTACGGTTATCCCCCTGCTACAGATGTGGGATTGAGGCTACCTGTGAGAAAGTGCTTTTCCTAAACTCACTGGTCTGAAGGCAACATGATGATGCAACCATCTTGCTGAAGTCAAGCAGGTCTTGCTGTGATCATTAACTGGTTGGGAAATGACTTGAAAACCCCATGCCTTCAGCTCTGCAGAAGAAAAGTTGGCTATAAGGTGAGAATAAGCTCAATGCACTAATAAAGTCTATTGCCACTTTTAGTTCCTGGGAGGAGAATTGGGAGCAGGAGGGGTTCTCTGAGCTTTTCCTCTAGTGCCACCTGGTGTCCAAAGTGGTACCCTGCAATGCAGACAACACTTCAGTAGCCATGCTTCTCTGGTCAAGCTTCTTATTATGCAAAGAATGGGATGCCCAACCTTTACGATGCAAAACCAAATATACAATGGTTCATTATGCAAAGGAGGAGCCAGGTGCATTTCGGGCAGCATTGAGCTTTCTGTCGTGAAAAATTCTGGAAAATGCACAAGGGTGTAAGATTGGGAGAAAGGAGAAAATGCAGTGTAAGAATTTTCTAACATCTCCCTTCCAAAAATAATAATTAAGGGCTCTTTAATAATAATAATAAAATCTCCAGAAATGTATTACCAAGATTAAAAGTAGATTATAAGATTATCTAAAATAGACTATAAATAAAATTTGAGCAGAATCTACAGATAATAAGTGACTAGTAAGCCAGCTTGTCTTGTGTGTTGGGGTCAGATCCCCATTTTATTTTAAGTATTCACATACTGTTTACCACCAAGTTCTCAGGGTGAATTACGACGAGAGCAAAAGCCAATTAAGAACACATACAATAAAACAGAATCAGTAGTGAAACATATAGTGAAATCAATATAAAAAGAGGCACAGAAAGTAAATTATAGCCGGAACACATTAAAATCGCTGGGGAAATTTAGGAAAGGTATTTTTGCCTGCTACTTAAATGACACCAAAAATATGTCTCAGTCAAGCCTCGCTGGGGAGGGCATTTCATTGCCAAGGAGCCACCACTGAAAAGTCACCACACAAATATTTAAAGCACTCTTCTGCCATTTCAACAGTCATGGAGAACCCGGGGCAGTGTATTTTGTGAATGTGCTGGGAATTGTAGCTCTGTGGGGTGAGCACCCTTAACAAAATGCACTACCTAGGATTATTTGGGGGGAGCCATGACAGTTGAAGTGGTATCAGAGTGCTTTAAATGTATAGTTTTATTTAGCTCTATTGTGTGATTATTTTTATTTTAAAAAAGGTAGTCTAAAAAGTGTTTTTGTGGTAATTGTAAGGTTAGCAAAATAAAGAAACAATGTACATGTCGCTGTTAAGCAACGAACTGGAAAGGCAACATGTTTTTCTTTAAAAAAAAAAGTTTTGCATGAAAACACTCCCTTGCTTAATTGTGAATGTGTATGTGTGTAAAAAAATCTAACAATTAAATAGGCAACACCCCCAAACCTTAAACGATTCAAACAGGCAGGAGAAGAACTTAAAATCTGATAGCAGTGGATTTGAAACCTAGATGGCACCCTAAAAAGCAGTGTGAAACAAAAAGACATTTGCTAAAAAGCAGGATGGGAGGGACTGGGCTAATCTCATAGAATCATAGAGTTGGAAGAGACCACAAGGGCCATCGAGTCCAACCCTCTGCCAAGCAGGAAACAGCATCAGAGCACTCCTGACATATGGTTGTCAAGCCTCTGCTTAAAGACCTCCAAAGAAGGAGACTCCACCACACTCCTTGGCAGCAAATTCCACTGTCAAACAGCTCTTACTGTCAGGAAGTTCTTCCTAATGTTTAGGTGGAATCTTCTTTCTTGTAGTTTGGATCCATTGCTCCGTGTCCGCTTCTCTGGAGCAGCAGAAAACAACCTTTCTCCCTCCTCTATAGGATATCCTTTTATATATTTGAACATGGCTATCATATCACCCCTTAACCTCCTCTTCTCCAGGCTAAACATGCCCAGCTCCCTTAGCCGTTCCTCATAAGGTATCGTTTCCAGACCTTTGACCATTTTGGTTGCCCTCCTCTGGACACGTTCCAGTTTGTCAGTGTCCTTCTTGAACTGTGGTGCCCAGAACTGGACACAGTACTCCAGGTGAGGTCTGACCAGAGCAGAATACAGTGGCACTATTACTTCCCTTGATCTAGATGCTATACTCCTATTGATGCAGCCCAGAATTGCATTGGCTTTTTTAGCTGCCACGTCACACTGTTGGCTCATGTCAAGTTTGTGGTCAACCAAGACTCCTAGATCCTTTTCACATGTACTGCTCTCAAGCCAGGTGTCACCCATCTTGTATTTGTGCCTCTCATTTTTTTTGCCCAAGTGCAATACTTTACATTTCTCCCTGTTAAAATTCATCTTGTTTGTTTTGGCCCAGTTCTCTAATCTGTCAAGGTCATTTTGAAGTGTGATCCTGTCCTCTGGGGTGTTAGCCACCCCTCCCAGTTTGGTGTCATCTGCAAATTTGATCAGGATGCCCTTGAGTCCATCATCCAAGTCGTTGATAAAGATGTTGAATAAGACCGGGCCCAAGACAGAACCCTGTGGCACCCCACTAGTCACTCTCATTGCTTTTCTTCAGCTTAAAGAGAGTCCAAAGGACCATAGCTTCAGGAACTTCATACTGTAGTAGAAGAAGAAGCAGAGTTTGGATTTGATATCCCGCTTTATCACTACCCGAAGGAGTCTCAAAGTGGCTAACATTCTCCTTTCCCTTCCTCCCCCACAACAAACACTCTGTGAGGTGAATGGGGCTGAGAGACTTCAAAGAAGTGTGGCTAGCCCAAGGTCACCCAGCAGCTGCATGTGGAGGAGCGGAGACGCGAACCCGGTTCCCCAGATTACAAGTCTACCGCTCTTAACCACTACACCACACTGGCTCTCAAAATTTCATGTTGTTTCTGCCCGGTTTCAAACTGGGGACCTTTCGCGTGTTAGGCGAACGTGATAACCACTACACTACAGAAACTTAGTTATGGGATAGCAGCCATGTGGAGCCCTCCACTTGTTTTGGACTATGACTTTCATCAGCCTCCTCTTGTTGTTGTTTAGTCGTTCAGTCGTGTCCGACTCTTCGTGACCCCCTGGACCAGAGCACGCCAGGCACTCCTGTCTTCCACTGCCTCCCGCAGTTTGGTCAAACTCATGCTGGTAGCTTCAAGAACACTGTCCAGCCATCTCGTCCTCTGTCATCCCCTTCTCCTTGCGCCCTCCATCTCTCCCAACATGAGGGTCTTTTCCAGGGAGTCTTCTTTTCTCATGAGGTGGCCTCCGCTAGCACACTTGAAATGGAAGGGAGGACCACGTCTTAGTTCGGATTGAGGGTATACTGCTTTGCTTGCAGAACGTCCAGATTCAACCCATGACTGTTCTAACTAAAAAACAATCCTGTCCCTGGTGGTGTGAAAGACTCTCTACCAGGGGTCAGCAAACTTTTTCAGCAGGGGGCCGGTCTGCTGTCCCTCAGACCTTGTGGGGGCCCAGACTATATTTTTTTTGGGGGGGGGGGGAAATGAACGAATTCCTATGCCCCACAAATAACCCAGAGATGCATTTTAAATAAAAGCACACATTCTACTCATGTAAAAACCACACTGATTCCTGGACCGTCCGCGGGCCAGATTTAGAAGGCGATTGGGCCGGATCTGGCCCCCGGGCCTTAGTTTGCCTACCCATGCTCTCTACCTTAGAGTCACAGTTGTCAATTAGAGTAGACAATACAGACAGCTTCCTGTGTTCCTTAAAAAAAAAGGTTGTGCCTGTTCTATTTCTTCCTTTGGTGGAGGCTGGCACACAGAGGCAAATGGGGCACTGCCCCACCAACCTCAGCCAGCCCCCCACCTGCTTGCTTTCCAGCTACTCAGTTTGGTCCTCCTCTTCTGTCTCAGCATTACCCTTGCAGAATTCAGAAGGGAGGGTGCGGGGGAAACTAGAATTTGTGGGCTTTGCCTGTCATTGGCTCTGGGTGCCCCTACATTTTGGACTCTACGCCTTCTGCTCCATCAGTCAGAATGGGCCCCAGCCACAGACCTGCCTGGACCTTGAAATGACCTGTGGATGTCCTTCTCCAGGTTCCTCTGCCCATTGGAATATGGAAGGTGGCTCCTAAAAAGAAGGGCCTTTTCAGTAGTGGCACCCTGTTTATCCAATACCTTCCCCAGAGAGGCTTGCTTGGTGCTCATACGATAGTCTTTTTAGGCACCAGGTGAAGATCTTGTTCTGCCTTTTAATCACAAGTCACCTAGTGCTTTGGATATTTTTTTTGCACCAAGGTTTCTCTGCTGGGGATTATGCTGGTTTTGTAAACTGATTAAATTATTCTAGCCGCTGCGTTTTATGCCGATTCCGGTTGCCTGCATCCTTTTGCAGCTGCTGAGATTTATTTTGCTTCGGTTTATTGCGAATTGGTTTATTTTATTGCGAATGGTATTTTGTATTTTATGGCTTATGCAGACCACCCAGTATGCGCTATGCAAATGGGGCAGTATACAAATGTATATTGCCTGTTTGTATACTTGGCTGGACAGTACACAAATGTAATCAGACTTATCAATCAATAAAAGCACTAGGTGGCAACCCATAAAAGTGACAGATCTTTCTTTGCTCCCAAACTACTTTGCTTGAATTGTCCTCAGCTTCTCTATAGTCGTATTGAGCATCGTATGTTATCGGCGACATTGAGGGTGATGTTGAAAGGTTGCAGTGATGGGTACCTGAAGGAAGCATTTGGATTATATCTGCTGTCCTCTGTGCACATTCACTACTGAAGTTATTCTCAAGGAAATGGGCATACAACTTTTTTTGGGAAAACCATAACTCAGCGGCAAAGCATCTGCTTTCCATGCAGAATGTCCTGAACCCCGGGCGGCAAGTCAGTATGTCAAGTCCCCCAGTCTAGGGTCAATCCAACTGTTGAAAGCACAGTCCCGCAGAGAACCTGGAGCATCCAAACTGAGGTCCATCAACATGGACACTCAAGCAGACACAGCACCTCAGCTCTGCTGCCTGCTCAGCTATGCCTGCTGATTGCAGCGTCTGGGTTTCATGAGACAGGTGACCCTCACCTGTTCCGAGCCAACTCCAGCTGAGGAATCACACACCTCCTCCCAGAGCTAGCGAGCCCCACATGGCCAGCTAGCAAACTGGGCTGTGGGCCCTTGCCTGCCTCAGCCTCCTAGAGCAGGGGTAGGCAACCTAAGGCCCGTGGGCCGGATGCGGCCCAATCACCTTCTCAATCCGGCCTGCGGACAGTCCGGGAATCAGCATGTTTTTACATGAGTAGAATGTGTCCTTTTATTTAAAATGCATCTCTGGGTTATTTGTGGGGCCTGCCTGGTGTTTTTACATGAGCAGAATGTGTGCTTTTATCTAAAATGCATCTCTGGGTTATTTGTTGGGCATAGGAATTCGTTCTCCCCCCCCCTCCAAAATATAGTCCAGCCCTCCACAAGGTCTGAGGGACAGTGGACCGGCCCCCTGCTGAAAAAGTTTGCTGACCCCTGTCCTAGAGTGTCCCTCCCGCTGTTCCTACACCTCAGAGCCCCACCATGTTCGTGTCGGAATCTGGCGGTCATAAGGCCAGCTGGTCAGCCTGAGCTGGAGCGTCTCCCTTCAGCCTTGCCGCTGTGGAGATTCATCAACCTCTGTTCCGACGTGATCAGTGACTCAGACTTGAGCATACTTTACTCAGCAGTGTAAACTGCACAACAGAAGAGGCTTGAGGCTGCAGTTACATACTAAAACTACGGATATATTATACATAAATCAGGGCAAAGAAACATGTCGTCTCTTCTTGCTGTCTTCTAATAGAGAGACCAAAAACAAAAGCAATACACAGAGCGGAAGTTCTGCTCACGGGACCCAGCAATCTGTGCCGGAATGTAAACAGACATGTGACACGCAACAATCCCATGTCTGCAACAAAAGGTGGAATGGAATCCCAATAGTTCGTGGAGACTGGGGCCCCTCTGGCTCTGGGGGTGGGTCCTGCTGCTCTGGTTCCTGTGCATTGACCCCCAACCCCTTGTCACCCTCCATCACCCCGTGAGTACGTCCTACACCAACCTCTCCTTCCGCATCCCCAGCTTGTGTGTCAGTCCCGGCTACACACCTCGCCAGGATCCTCTTCCTCTTTTCCATTGTCCTGCCACTTCAGGACTGATGGTCTCAGGTTCAACCCCTGGGGAAAACCCCTGCTTGAAATCCAGAGAGTTGATGCCTGTCAGTGTTGACAATATTGACCTAGATGGGCCAATGGCTTGGCTTGGTCTAATGCAGCTTGCTATTTTTGTAGGTGGTCTAAAGACAATTCTGTGTTTGCATTTCTGCACATGGTGGCTGCGACGATTTTATTAATAAAAGTTACCGCGAGCTTTAACATCAATGTAACAAGTAAATTAAAAGCGCTGCCATTTAAAGTGTCTCAAATGGCTTGAAAGCCCAGCATATTTTATGCGATTCAGTTACACTGTACAACAGCAGAATCACACACACACACGTAGATATAATGCGATGAAAAAGCAAAGTAGGAAACATAATTGGGATATAACAAACTCTTTTACTATCGGTAATATTTTATATCCTTGGTATTTATATGCTTTTAATCTACACCATAGATGCCTGGGATTTATGGCGACTTTATAGTACACAGAAACTTTATGAATTTACCGTGCATATTTATTAATTGTCAGATATTAATCAAGTTGACGTGGCTTTGTCAACAGATTGGGGTTGCTGCTCTCCAAGTGGCCACCAGGTGGCACTTGTGCCTGGAGGAAACCAGGGGATTCCTGCGGATATGTGCACGAGGCCAGGCTAAAACCGGCTGTTCACCCACAGCCATTGTGAAGCTGCTAGTCAAGCAAGGCTCCTCGCTAGTCCTGCAGGCCGTTTCTGCAATGCAAGAATGAACAAAAGTCACCCATTCTCAAGATTAGCCCATGAGCTGAAGATATTTCTGATAAATACTGTACAGTGGTGCCTCGCAAGACGAAATTAATCCATTCTGCGAGTCTCTTCGTCTTGCGGTTTTTTCGTCTTTCAAAGCACGGCTTAGCGGCTATTAGCGGCTTAGCGGCTATTAACAGCTTAGCGGCTTAGCGGCTATAAGAAAAAGGAAACAAACTCGCAAGAACTCGCAAGACGAAACGTCTTGTGAAGCAAGCCCATAGGGAAATTCGTCTTGCGGAACGACTCAAAAAACGGAAAACCCTTTCGTCTTGCGCGTTTTTCGTCTTGCGAGGCATTCGTCTTGCGAGGTACCACTGTATTCATCCTCTCTGGGCTGTGTTGATCTGACACCCCACAACCCCTGCAAAGCTATAGTGTTTTCATGTGACAGTGTTGAGACCTCTGTCTGGTGTCTACCGGGTGCCAGCAGAGGGAGACAGGCAGAGGCCTTGCATGCTGACGTTCCCCCCCCCCCCCCCGATTCAACCCCCTGGCACCTCCAGTTATAAAAGGACCAGGCAGGGAGGGTTGCTTTCAGCTCTCAGGCCTTACGTTGATAATTTCCTGTGTGCAAAGCTGTGTGAGCTACATGCCAGAGAGCATAGCTGTCAACTTACAGATTTGAAAATAAGGGACCAGCAGCCTCGAAAATAAGGGATCAGCAGCCAAAATAAGGGATTTTGCTTAGCTTGTACAGAAATTCGGCACTGATGGAGCCATGCTGCTTTTGCTGCGACTGACTCTGTTTTGCAGGGGGTTGGACTAGATGATCCTAAGGGTCTAAAACTCCCACCAAAGAAGAGGGGCAGACAAAACTGATGAATGATGTCAAGATGGCTAAGCTTACAGGCAGAATTAGAAACCAGGAAGAGGACCTCTTTAATAAGGAATGGGGAAAGTTTATAATTTAGTTGAAAAGCTATTCTAAAGAGTTACATACATTGGTAGGATTGACAGAAAACTTGTAGTAAAAATTTGAATTATGGGTGGGCAAATGATTTATAAAAATAGAGTTATGAAAGTGATGCAGAGGGGGAAATCACTACATTAAGATGCTGCACTGGTTGGAGGGGATGCTAAGCAGCATGTCGGGGCTGCCGTTGTCCTGGCGTGAGGAGTTCCATCAGCCCTTCCCCGCCCGAGAGAGAGGGAGGGAGGGAGAGAGACTCTTGCCCACGCCGCCCGCAAGCCCGGCATGAGGCGGTTGTGTTGTGGTGGCGGCCGATGAAGAGCCGCTCTTCTGCGTCCCTCCCCATCCCCTCCTTTTCCTCCTCCCTCAGGCCGCCTCCTCAGCTGCCGCCACCACTGCCGCCTCCGGCTTCAGATGGGGTTCAGTCATGTACCTGCAAATTAAGGTTGCGCCATTATAGTTAGTGGGGAGGCAACAGACCTGCCTCTCTAAAAGAATGAACTTTTTTTTACGATCAGGATATTGCAGGATAACACTCGCTTTGATGCAGGCATAGGCAAACTTGGTGCTCCAGATGTTTCTGGACTACAACTCCCACCCTCCCTAGCTAAAAGGGCCAGTGGTCAGAGATGATGGGAATTGTAGTCTCAAAACATCTGGAGGACCAAGTTTGTCTATGCCTGCTTTGATGCAATGTCTAACCCAGGCACCCCCAACCTTGGGCCTCCAGATGTTTTGGGACTACAACTCCCATCATCCCTAGCTATCAGGACCAGTGGTCAGGGATGATGGGAGTTGTAGTTCCAAAACATCTGGAGGGCTGAGGTTGGGGATGCCTGGTCTAACCTCCCTGCAAACAAATGAATCCCCAATAAATAGCCAGCATCATCTAATCTCCCTGAAAAACAAATCCTGATCACCATCCCACATGGTCTGAGGGATGGTGGACCAGCCCATGGCTGAAAAAGGTTGCAGACCCCTGTTCTAACACTTTAGGAAAGGCCAGCACAAGTTAGGTCAGGAAGAGTGTTTAGGAAGTTTGTCCTCTCTGGACTCACCTATACAGCTGCAAATAAAACGTCTTAAGTGTGTTGTAAAGTGCATTATACAAATGCAACACTAGATGGTGATGGTGAGATATGGCAAATTCAATATATTATTTCATAACGTTTTTTTAAAAAGCATTTTCACAATGTTTTTTATATGTGCCTAGATTCCACCTCTGTGTCTCCTTTCTCCTATGCAAACCCACCAGCTGAGTTGCATCCCAAAGCTTTTAACCTGTGGAAGGCGATTAATCAACAACAAATACTAACTTAGTCTGGATTCAAGTCAATCAATTCAGCTGCTTGGAGTTGTCAAATTTACCAGGTACTCGTGGGCTACTTTGGAGAACTCTCAGGGTTACAGCAGTAATGGCTCCCAGTCACGCCCTCACCCCAATGAATGCCTTGCTTCATTCACTGGTAGGGCAACCATGACTGATCCTCCGATCCCAGTGCAACAAGCTATTTTCATCCAAGGCAACAAGATAGTTTGAGCCACTCCTGCTCTGAGTTATTGCTGAAATTGGCCCTAGAAGGCTGGCTTATAGAGCTGAAATTTATGTAGTAGATAGAGGGATTCTGAAGTTTTGAGTTTGTTATGTGGGAAATGTGACTCAGATTTACTTTCCATTATATTTAACTTTTTATTAATTTGAATATAATTAAAGAAACACATCCCCAAGGCTAGAAAACATATAGCCCAAAGGTACATATACAACCGAGTCCACAGTATAAATCAGCAACGAGCCAGCCAGCTGCAGAGGCAACAAATCAAACTCCAAATCATCGTAATACTTCCTTGAGCTCCGATTCTTAAACTTTCCTGATAACATTAAGCACATACTTCTCTCAAGATTAAGGAACCAAAGGGATGTCTATCTCAAATTCTTTCCCTCTTGCAGTCGCAAAGCAGAATTAGAGCAGTTATGTCTTTCTCTTAACAGTTTTGAAGCTAGACTTTGCATTACGTAGACTGCCAAAAACATGGATTGCAAACATCAGTCTTAAATTTTAATTTTAAATTCAGTATTCAGCGAAATAGTTGCGCTAGCGAGAGCCAACACACAAGACCTCCTTCTTTTCCCACTTTGCCCCTTCAACCAGCTGGGGTGGGGAAAACCCCTCAGAATAGGGCTGCCATGCATCTGGGAAATTGTGTGTTTCTGGCATTTTCATCAAAAAAGCTCAACAACTTTCTGTGGTTTTGGGGGTTAGGTTGAATGTGTCAGGTCCAGGGTCACCCAATGAACTTCAGGGGCAAGTGAGGATTTGAACCCTAGTCTTAAAAAGCAGAGACATCACCTTGCCAACAAAGGTTCATATAGTTAAAGCTATGGTTTTCCCAGTAGTGATGTATGGAAGTGAGAGCTGGACCATAAAGAAGGCTGATCGCCGAAGAATTGATGCTTTTGAATTCTGGTGCTGGAGGAGACTCTTGAGAGTCCCATGGACTGCAAGAAGATCAAACCTCTCCATTCTGAAGGAAATCAGCCCTGAGTGCTCATGGAAGGACAGATCCTGAAGCTGAGGCTCCAATACTTTGGTTACCTGATGAGAAGATAAGACTCCCTGGAAAAGACCCTGATGTTGGGAAAGATGGAGGGCACAAGGAGAAGGGGACGGCAGAGGATGAGATGGTGGGACAGTGTTCTCGAAGCTACCAGCATGAGTTTGACCAAACTGCGGGAGGCAGTGGAAGACAGGAGTGCCTGGCGTGCTCTGGTCCATGGGGTCACAAAGAGTCGGACATGACTAAACGACTAAACAACAACAAAAACAACTCCCAAGCCCACAACCCAACACCCTGACCTGGGGTAACCAAACTGGTGCTCTCCTGTTGTTCTTTGACCATGCCTGCTCCACCAGGCCTACTCAAAATGGTTAATGGTCAGCGATGATGGGAGTTGTAGTTCAACAACATCAGGAGGGCACCACCTGCTGTAACCACTACACCCCACTGCCTGTATTGTGCAGTCCTGCTTTCTGCAACTGAACCTGGGACCTTATCGTGCAAAGCCACACACAGAGGCGGTTTTAGCATAGCGAAACTGGTTTGGCTGCACTGCAGGGGGTGCTGCAACAGTGCTGTAGAACTGAGTGTGAGAGGTGGATGGGGGAATTTTAGTATCGCGCAGGGCACCGCTGAAATTTCAGAGTCCAATGTCCACCACTGCCACACATCACAGGTGGCAGGAGCTCCAAGACCAGCAATGGACTGTGCAATTTAAGCATAATTCCATTCTTTTGGCTTTCACCTCCCACCGGTTCCAAACACAGTTTTGGTTAACTTTCTAGGTGGCCAGGGTTTTTCTTTTGCAAACCCTGAACTATAGTTCTGGGAGAAAGCTGATAGAGCGAAATGTAAGACAAAAGGGGCAGCAACAAAGTTGGGAGGAAGAACTGGTGGTGGACTTTGGTCACATGGTGCCCTGAGCAAGGACAAAAATAATCCCCCAATAAAGTATTATTTTCACAAAAATCCATTTTTTATTCATTATTATTTTGCGCCTCCTTGGCTCAGTGCCCTGTTCGGGGGAGCTGCCTGCACCGCCCTAAATCCCGCACTGCTGGTGGATCAGGAAGCAGACTTTGAACAGTTTCTTCTCTTCCCCCCTCCCTGCCCCCCCAACTGCCCCCTTTTGTTAAGGCTTTTAAAATCTCAAAGCCTTCTCCAGTTTCCACCGTGAGCTCCACGCAACCTTGTGCTCCTTTACGCCGTCCCCTTTCTTATCGCTTTCTCTCACTCTCACGCTCCCAGCTGAAATATGGGTAACGCTGCACACAGCTCTTGTAAAATATTATGAAGACATCTGTAGCACTGCCTGGGTTTATGATACGTGACCCTCGGTTGCTCGCAGTAAATGCACCGGCTGTGCAGGGGCGGCATCTGGGAGCTGTCAGCCGTGTGGCTTCAGGCAAATTCCTCAGGTGTCGGTCAGAAGGGGAGAAAGAGAGAGGGGTTTCTTTTCGCTCATGGGTTGATTGATCTGGGAGAGGGGAGACGATGGACCTGCCTGTCATTCACTCTGGTTCATGGTGGTCATAACAACAGCTCAGCTTGAGAGGGGAGAGAGCTGCCCTTCCGGGTCACCAGTCCCTGGCATGGCATGCCAATGGGCAAATGTGCATGCTGTTGTTGTTGTTGTTGTTTAGTCGTGTCCGACTCTTTGTGACCCCATGGACCAGAGCATGCCAGGCACTCCTGTCTCCCACAGTCTCCCGCAGTTTGGTCAAACTCATATTGGTAGCTTCAAGAACACTGTCCCACCATCTTGTCCTCTGTCGTCCCCTTCTCCTTGTGCCCTCCATCTTTCCCAACATCAGGGTCTTTTCCAGGGAGACTTCTCTTCTCGTGAGGTGGCCAAAGAATTGGAGCCTCAGCTTCAGGATCTGTCCTTCCAGTGAGCAGTCAGGGCTGATTTCCTTAAGAATGGATCGGTTTGATCTTCTTGCAGTCCATGGGACTCTCAAGAGTCTCCTCCAGCACCATAATTCAAAAGCATCTATTCTTCAGCGATCAGCCTTCTTGATGGTCCAGCTTTCACTTCCATACATCACTACTGGGAAAACAATTGTTTAACTATACGGACCTTTGTTGGCAAGGTGATGTCTCTGCTTTTTAAGATGCTGTCTAGGTTGTGCATGCTAAGCTCATTTAAATGGGATGGACACAAGCACTTCATTTGAGGCACGTGTAAAAATTGGATTTTTGGAGGAAGGGCTCATCAGGAAGCCAGTTGCAGAACTTCTTGTCCATGCCAGGGCCTCAGCACGGGGAGGAATAATGAAGGCCACCTCTGAGCATGAGCAGAGTGTAAAGGTAAAGGTACAGGGACCCCTGACCATTAGGTCCAGTCGTGGCCGACTCTGGGGGTGCGGCCCTAATCTCGCTTTATTGGCCGAGGGAGCCGGCGTACAGCTTCCGGGTCATGTGGCCAGTATGACTAAGCCGCTTCTGGCGAACCAGAGCAGCGCACGGAAACGCCGTTTACCTTCCCGCTGGAGTGGTGCCTATTTATCTACTTGCACTATGAGGTGCTTTCGAACTGCTAGGTTGGCAGGAGCTGGGACTGAGCAACGGGAGCTCACCCCATCATAGAGATTCGAATCGCCGAGTGTAGAGTTGCCATATTTCAAAAAGTTGTTGAGACACAAAAGTTGTTGAGCTGTTTCTGTGAAATCTCAAGGGGAAAATAAAGGGGGGGGGGGTTGAGCTACCAACATGGGCTGCCATACATCCAGACATTTCAGCAATTTCCACCCGGGGGCTGCTTAAGGGGGCTGAATACCAGCAGTCGTAACACACAAGCTTTGTATGCAGGTGCTAGGGCTGGGCGATATCTGCTTTTTTCAACATCGTAATATAGCAGCAGCTAAACATCGCGATACATCAATACGGTGGTACCTTGGGTTAAGAACTTAATTCGTTCCGGAGGTCCGTTCTTAACCTGAAACTGTTCTTAACCTGAAGCACCACTTTAGCTAATGGGACCTCCTGCCGCCGCTGCACGATTTCTGTTTTCGTCTTGAAGCAAAGTTCTTAACCTGAAGCACTATTTCTGGGTTAGCAGAGTCTGTAACCTGAAGCGTCTGTAACCTGAAGCGTATGTAACATGAGGTACCACTGTATATCACGGTGTCTGAAATAAGGATGGAGTTATGTAGAGGCCTGGGCTGGCTTTATGGTTTTCCCCACCTTGTGATCCCACAGCCTCGCAAAACAGCAGAGGGCTGGCTTGGGGAGGGCAGCGTGAGTAGCATGCGCACCCCCCCGCTAGAAAATGTGCCCTGGGGCAATGGCCCCGGCAGCCTTCCCCCCCCCACGCTATGCCCCTGCTAAAATGTGTATGAAAAGAAAATTCAACTTCAGTCTTACAAACTGTATGGCCATGCATCAAACATAGGAACGAAATTTCTAAAACACAGCATTTATGACAGGAAGTTCCCTTTAAAATAGCTCAAATATTTCAATGTTATTTGAGATGCCCCCCCCAAACCTTTGCCCCCCCCCCAAAGCTAAACAACTTTTCTATCCGAATTTTCACTTTTTGAAATACGGAAACCCTAGTTTATGATACCAAGAAGAATGATGCCTTCACATCATGCTAATGTGACAAATAATGATAAAAAGTAAGGCTAAAGACCAAACATTTTTCAACCAAGGACACTTCCTCAGTGGTCAATGAATGTGTAACATACAACGTTGTCACCAGAAGTTAATCATTTAGCTGATCTATATAAGGTGAGCTGATCAGTCATATGTGCAGGATTACTGTGTATAGGCTGATATAAAAGGTGGTCTTTTTCACAAACATCAAGACTCAGGAATTTGGAAGATGCCCTAAAAACATGTGTGATTGGGCACAGCCAAAGTTCCTTGCACTAACAGAACTACAGTAGTTTGTGGGATGACATTCCAAGTTTCTAACTTGCAGGCACTGAGCGGAGGAAATCTACGCTGCAACATTTACTTGCAGGTCCCACCTCTTCTATTGCCCATGCAAGATTGCTGCTCCAGTCCACAAATCCTTGCATGCAGTGGCTGCCGGTACACACAGCTCTGCATATTTATCTATAGAACAGATTACAGTGGTACCCCGGGTTACATATGCTTCAGGTTACAGACTCCGCTAACCCAGAAATAGTACCTCGGGTTAAGAACTTTGCTTCAGGATGAGAACAGAAATCATGCTCCAGCAGCAGCGGGAGGCCCCATTAGCTGAAGTGGTGCTTCAGGTTAAGAACAGTTTCAGGTTAAGACTGGACCTCCGGAACGAATTAAGTTCTTAACCCGAGGTACCACTGTATCAGTACTGGTTGGGGTATAGATAGACACAGATAGATAGACACAGAATATTTTAAAATGCAAAAAGTTGGAAAATCATTATAGGCGAGAGTGCAGGAATTCTCTGACTTGGTATAAGGCAACTTTATATATAGGCCATTATTATTATTATTATTATTATTATTATTATTATTATTATTATTCTGTTGCATGTGCAGAAGGTGTGCATGTTTTTACAAGGAATGATTCACCCCAGGTCACGGAGTGGGCTTCAAAGCTAAAAAGGTTTGCATCTAAGTTTCCTAGATCCAGTTATTTGACTATAAACTGTGTATTACTCTGGCTGAAATCCCAGCACACTGAAATATAATTACTGGCACCATCAAAAGAGAAATGGAACATATATATTCTTTATGTACATATCAAGGGGCAACAGAAATGTGGGAGTGAATAAGGAAGCCGGCAGCCTCCTCCTTTAGTTACTGGCCAGTGTTTAGTCTCATTTCACATTTAAAGGCATGAGCGATCTCTTGAAGCAACTACGGTAATCCAGCACCAACACATATATCCTTCCAACACAATGCAGCCCTCGATTCTACAACAGCCTTAGCAATCACAGCCTTGTGCAACAGTGTAGATCTCATGGGCTGGTTGTGCATCTGACACTCAATTGTAGAGCCACGGATTTGGGTGAGGGCCAGCAGACCACCATCACCAGCCCAAAACAGCCTGGCCTGCAAGAAGTGTGCAGGATCAATCCCTCCTTTCTCTCTATGTCTATGTAATAACCTGCCTAGCAGACTTCCAAGTGGCCAGAAGGTGGCGTTCCTCATTAAAGTGGAAAGCTTGGAGAGGACAAAGGGATGCTATCTCTGCAATTGTCTGTGTCAGGGAATGAGCAAGAATGAGAAGTGTGGATTTCTTTCAGACAATGGCGCCATCTGCACTAGACAGTCAAAGCATCGTCATATCACTTTCAACAGTCATAGCTTCCTTACCAAGAATCCTGGGAACCAGAGTTGCTGAGAGTCAGTAGGAGAGTGCTATTTCCCTCACAGAGCTATAATTCCCACACTGGGAAGAGGGTTTGATTGTTACACCACTCTCAGCACCCTTAAACTATAGTTCCCAGGATTCTCCGGAGGAAGTCATGACTTTTGAATGCAGTCTGATACAGCTTAATGCAGATGGGGCCAATGTTTTGAACTTTCAGGCACCAAGAATCCAGTCAAAGGGCGGTTTATCAATCATTCAAGGCTGAATTACTGCAAAGAGATCTATGTGAGACTTACCACTGAGGTTGCTCCAGAGGTCACAGCTAGTGCAAAATGCAACGGCTAGGCTGTTTGTGGGGACAAACTACCGCCAGTATGCAACACCTTGGTTTTCAGGATTTGCACTCGCTACCCATCTTCCGCTGAGCCAAGTTCAAGATGTTAGCAATGGCGGAGCTCCATGCTCTGGCACTGGGGGGTGGAGAGCAGGCGGGGTGGGGCTGGTGCGCATCCCTGGGACGTGCTGCGCCACCTGTGGGGGCGTGGCGCCCAGTGCGGGCGGGGGGGCGGCTGTTATGGCACCCCACCAGGATCATGCTGCTGGGGGTGGTGTGCTCCCCCTGCACTCCTCTTCCTCCGCCAGTGGGTGTTAGTACTAACATATGCAGCTCAGGTCCGTATAGTTAAAGCTATGGTTTTCCCAGTAGTGATGTATGGAAGTGAGAGCTGGACCATAAAGAAGGCTGATCGCCGAGGAATTGATGCTTTTGAATTCTGGTGCTGGGGGAGACTCTTGAGAGTCCCATGGACTGCAAGAAGATCAAACCGATCCATTCTAAGGAAATCAGCCCTGAGTGCTCACTGGAAGGACAGATCCTGAAGCTAAGGCTCCAATACTTTGGCCACCTCATGAGAAGAGAAGACTCCCTGGAAAAGACCCTGATGTTGGGAAAGAATAAGCAGCTTATATCAAATAAAGAATAAGCAGCTTATATCAAATAAAGCAATATTCAATAATCCATTACTGTATAATAGTATATAGTAAAATTAAATATCAGCAATAATAATTAAACAATTTACACTTACAATAAATAATGGTGGCGCTGTGGTCTAAATCACTGAGCCTCTTGGGCTTGCCGATCGGAAGGTCGGTGGTTTGAATCGCCACGATGGGGTGAGCTCCCGTTGCTCGGTCCCTGCATCTGCCAACCTAGCAGTTCGAAAGCACGTCAAAGTGCAAGTAGATAAAGAGGTACTGCTCCGGCAGGAAGGTAAATGGCATTTCCATGTGCTGCTCTGGTTTCACCAGAAGCGGCTTATTCATGCTGGCCACATGACCCAGAAAAACTGTCTGCGGACAAATGCCGGCTCCCTCGGCCAGTAAAGCGAGATGAGCACCGCAACCCCAGAGTCATTCGCGACTGCCCTTAACTGTCAGGGGTCCTTTACCTTTTTATAAGCAATAAAAATAATGGCAAGTCACAATGCATAAAATTCCACAAAACATAAAAAACCATGTACAGTAAAAGGATCAAATAGAGAAGTGAGGACACACAACTTTTAAAAAATATCCCTGAACTTGGCTTCTGTCTTCTCAGCTGCTTCTGCCGTTCTCAAAGTCCTGGTCTGGGAAAGGCTCCTAGGCCTGGATAGTGGAGCAAGGCAGGTGGAAAAAGCCATTGCCTGATGAATGAAAGAAAGTCCCTCTCCCCTCACCTAAAGACACATGCAAAAGGCGATTCATAAAATAACATGAACCACTTAGATGATCAGGGACTGAGCTTTGGGAAGTGCCTTCTTTCCCAGAAATCAAGTCTCTTTATACAGTGGTACCTCGGGTTAAGTACTTAATTCATTCCGGAGGTCCGTACTTAACCTGAAACTGTTCTTAACCTGAAGCACCACTTTAGCTAATGGGGTCTCCCGCTGCTGCTGCGCCGCCGGAGCACGATTTTTGTTCTCATCCTGAAGCAAAGTTCTTAACCTGAAGCATTATTTCTGGTTTAGCAGAGTTTGTAACCTGAAGCGTATGTAACCTGAAGCGTATGCAACCCGAGGTACCACTATACTCAGAACAGACCATCCAGTGGAGATACATAGAAAGATAGGGACACAGGGAGTTGCCTTATACAAAGACCATTCATCCATTTAGCTCAGTATTGTCAACACTGACTGCCAGCGGCTCCCCAGGATTTCAGAGTGAGTTCTCTCCCAGCCCTAACTGGAGATGGCAGGGGCTGAATCTGGGACCTTCTGTAAGCAAAACAGATGCTCTTCCAGGTGAGATGGATGCTGACACTCTATGGATTCTGCCGTGCTGTGAAAACATTTTCATTTCAGCAAGCATTTCCGGTACGTTAATTTTATCTGGACACTTTCCTTATACTCTACTGTTTTATTTGCGGTGCATGCTAACTCTGTACTTTATTTTTGCTGTAAATCTCTTAGAGATTTAGGATGATGGGCAATTCATAAATATCTTAAAACAAATACAGTGGTACCTCGGGTTACATATGCTTCAGGTTACATACGCTTCAGGTTACAGAGTCTGCTAACCCAGAAATAGTACCTCGGGTTAAGAACTTTGCTTCAGGATGAGAACAGAAATCGTGCTCCGGCGGCAGGGCAGCAGCAGGAGGCCCCATTAGCTAAAGTGGTGCTTCAGGTTAAGAACAGTTTAAGTACTTAACCCGAGCTACCACTGTAAATACCTGGATCCTGAGACGCCACTCAAGAACCTATTTTCATTCATTGGGCACAACCTGTAAGCATGTAAAGACATAGTATAGGACAGATTGCCTCTGAGCATGTATTCCTCTCCCCACTGAATAACGGAAGAACTATTTTTTGTGGTCTGGAACAAAGGCCTATAGGTCTGGCTATGTTTCTACTAGCGGGAACAGCAGGAATAAACACCTGTCCTCAAACACTGAGATCTGTCCAAGGATGACAAAATAAAAAATACCCAATACCCCTTCCCCAGTGCCCCCATATTACTGCTGTGAGCTGAAGTTGGAGAACAGTGGCAGGAGGCCTGAACTTAAGAACTTAAGATCAGAACATGATTGCCTGTGGGTCAGGACTGGAGATATATTGGAGGTTTGGTGGGAATCAGGCCCTTATTGAGATTTGATGGTATTCGGATGGCTCTTTTTATTTTCATGTTGTTTGCTTTTAATGATGCCTGATTAATAATAAAAGCCTTCTGTGTGTGGTTTCAGTGGTAGGGTTTGGATTATTATGTCGTTATATTGTTTATTTGTCTTCATGGTGAGCTGCTTTGGTTCTTTGGTTTGAAAAGCAGCAGGCAAGGTGCGATATCATCTTCACCTTCTATTTCAAGATCCTGTCCTCAGCAGTGGCCAGCCAGATATCTCTGGGACTCAACTAGCAGGGCTTGGATGGTGACATGTCTCTTATAAGGATTTCAGTATGTTTCTGCCGCGGGTGGCGCTCTGGGTAAAACCTCAGTGCCTAGGACTTGCTGATCGAAAGGTCGGCGGTTCGAATCCCCGCGGCGGGCTGAGCTCCCGTCGTTCGGTCCCAGCTCCTGCCCACCTAGCAGTTCGAAAGCACCCCTAAGTGCAAGTAGATAAATAGGGACCGCTTTATAGCGGGAAGGTAAACGGCGTTTCCGTGTGTGGTGCGGGCTCGCCAGACGCAGCTTCGTCACACTGGCCATGTGACCTGGAAGTGTCTTCGGACAGCGCCGGCTCCTGGCCTCTTGAGCGAGATGAGCGCGCAACCCTAGAGTCAGTCACGACTGGCCCGTATGGGCAGGGGTACCTTTACCTTTATGTTTCTGCCAAGCAAAATTCGTGTAAGTTAGCCAAAGTGTGAATCAGTGCCGGATTTATGTATAAGCTAAACAAACTATAGCTTAGGGCCCCACTCTCTTGGAGCCCCCCCAAAAAAAAATAAAGGGGAAAAAACTGGATGTACATTTCCAAAATATAAGATAAAAAACAAATAAAATAAAACCTACATACAGCAACAAAGACAGGGGTGCCTGGCGTGCTCTGGTCCATGGGGTCACAAAGAGTCGGACACGGCTAAACGACTAAACAACAACAGCAACAGTGTTTTGTGTTGTGTAGGCTCCTATTTGTTATGTGCAAATGGCTTTAGATACCTGTTAGGTTCATAAATTACCATATAGCATATATTCAAGACAAAAAACAGTGACAATTTGTTGTTGACAAAGGACAGCTGGACATATAAAGGGCCCCATTACCTTCCGTAGCTTAGGGCCTCATCAAACCTAAATCCGGCCCTGAGTGTGATAGTCAACTTCCCCCACCCCTTGTGTTTTGAGTCTACTGAAACACATTACCTCTGAGCATTGGTGTTATCAGATTTTTGTGGGGTTGGTCTAGATGACCACGAGAGACCTCTTGCGACTTGATGAATCTATGACTGTAAGACTGGCAGCTGGACAAGTATCTGCTGAAGTGGTCGAACCAGTGGAACAGGAGTTTTCTTAACAGCCCTCCAGCAAGACCTAGCCAAGCCTCTTAGGTCTTGACAAAAGACAATTGTTAGCCCTGATGCTTGGCAAATATGTTGCCATGGAAACAAAGTAGTTAGCCAACTGCTTGCTTCACAATACTAGACCATTTGGAGGTGGGGTAGTCTAATCCAGGCAAGTTTGTCCCTCTCAGCTAAAGCAATCCAGGTGTCTGTAAAGGGAACCAAAACTACAGTATGGGAATATTTTTTTTGGGGGGGGGGGCTTCCAGATTGTTGCTCTCTTTGGGTGGGATTGAATCCACACAAACATTTCCAGCAAGAATCCGAGTCCTAAACTGTATAGGGATTTTTACACACTAAATCAGAACCTTAAATCAGGTCCTGTAGTTTATTGCTGGGTTGAAAGGCTGGGCATATGTGCAGAGTGGGACTCCAACAGTATGGTAAGAAATTGACTATGGTGGAATCCAGACACATAAAAAACGCTGTGAAAATGCTTTTTTAAAAAATAATAAAGTTTTGAAAAATATATTGAATTTGCCATAAGCTCACCATCGCCATCTAGTGTCAAATTTGTATAATGCACTTAAAACAAACACTTAAAACGTTTATATTTGTATAGCCAAGTCCTATATGTTACATTAATGAAGAGTAGCCACCTGTACCCAAACTCTGCCTGTTAGAAATTCTCAGTGTCGGATTAAATCCTGTGGAGGCCTCTTGGCAGTCGAAATCTCGGGGTTGGGGGTGGCGGCCTCACAAATGATCTAATATGCTTTTGATTTTACCAACCAACCAATTTTAATAAACCAATATTATTTCAAGATCAAATCAATATTATTTTGATCTGTTGTCACAGGACCCCTAAATTGCTAGGGCTCCCTTACGACCTGGTTTTCCTGGACATGTTCCGGGAATCAGGAAGCCATTTTGCGTCTGGGCGGAATTTCGTTAGATTGGAAAAACGTCCAGGAAAACCCAGACATATGGCAAGGGGGGCGGGCTATTTTGTGTGTGTGTGTGGGGGGGGAATCTTTCAAAAACTGAGGAAAGCCCCAAACTTATTTGTGGGAAGATGTCCCCCCCCCCCCCAATATCTCAACAACGCTGAGAAAAGAAAAGCAGCTCAACTTTGTCCGGATTTTCGCTTTGGGGAATATTGCAACCTTCCATAGACCTGGGGCAGACAGGTAGCGGAAGCTGAAGGGGGGTCTCTCTAATGTTTATCCTGGCATTTTCCCTGCTGCTCTCCCTGCTGACTTTGTTGGAGTTTATTATCTTGTGTTAACCCCCTGAGCGCATCTCCTGGAGTGGGACTGTGGCTGGAGTTCAGCATAGCTGCCATGAGAAGAAACCTTATTGCAGACCTTGTGTCACTGTGCGCCTGATCTTTCCTTTTGCCTGATTGGCTCCTGCGTGGGAATGACTGCAATCCCTTCCTGATAAGGCACTGTACTCAGAGCGGGTGGGGACAATGGGTGCTACCAGACTGCTTGCTGTTTCAGAGTAGGGTTCAGTCATACACTGGCAAATTCAGGGTGCACGTTTATAGTTGGCTGGGGAAGCAGTTTGCTCTGCAAGACCTCCCAAAGGATTGGACTTCTTGCAATAAGCGAAGTGATGGGAGGATGCAGTGGAAAGTGTGTGCGTGGGCGGGGGGAAACACTTGCTTTGATGCAACGTCATCTTACCTTCTCTGGGGGCTTTCTGATGCCAGATTTCTAGCTTGCAGCAGTGCACTTGCGGGGGTGGGAGGCTCTGGAACATAGCTGTCAACCGTCCCTTATTTGGCAGGAAAGTCCCTTATCCCAGCGCTGTGTCCCGCTGCTGTCCCTTATTGATGATGTCCCTTAAATTTCCCGGGTTTCAAAGGAAGCAGCTCCTCTCCCTGCCTGCCGGCCAGGGAGGAGGGAGGCTCCAACTGTGTTGCTTGGCTGCGTTGCTCACCCAATAAGGAGTCTAAGAATGACTGGGGGGTGAAGCTTGCATGCCTTGTGCCGATCAAATCGGCCGTGTTGCCTGGGACTCGCCTTTGCTCAGCGCTTCCCAGCGGAGAGGTGATGGTGGTTTCCCTTGCTGCATCCCCTTTGCCGGGTTGCTGTGCTGTGGGAACCACCACTTGAGGCTTCATTTGGCTGCTGGCTGGGCTTTCTGCCTTTGGCTTGGAGGGGCTCAGAAGTTGAACATACCTGTGCTTGGAAAATCCCTTATTTTGGCTGCTGATCCCTTATTTCCAAAGCTGCTGCTCCCCTATTTTCAAATCTGTAAGTTGACAGCTATGCTCTGGAATACACATGCAGTCTTGCTTAAATTATGTGAAAATAACTGCACTGCAGGAGAGCTTACCTAGTTGTTCTATGCCAAACTGGTAAGAGACCTGTTTTTCCCGGAGACATCACGCAGGAAGGAGCCTCCTCACTACTGTGGACTGGCCTCCCTCTTTTTTTGCTCTGCTCAGGCACAAAGGTCTGCTTGATTGTGAATCTGCAAAACCTTCAAGACCTGAACTCTGTGGAAGAGAATCCCTTCCAAATCTGCAACCAAAAACGTGCATTTTGAAATATTGCCCTGATCCTGACCCAGCCTGAAAATCATCTTGATGGAGGGCAGCTCGACAGCAGCTCCTTGCCATATTTTTTTTAAAAAAAGAATTCCTAGGGTATTTAGGCAAAGTAACATCCCAAACAAATCCCCTTTGCAAACAGCCCCATAGTGCTCTTTAAACCACTGGGTTTTGGAAGTTTAAAGAACAGCACAAGGATGTTTCCAAAAGGGCCATAGCACTGTCTTTGACGGTGAGTGTTTGTTCCCAGTAGGGGAGCAGGCATACGCATCCAAACTGAGCAAGACTGAACTTATTGGCTGATGAGTGGCAGGTTTCATTTTACTGGCTGCAGGAGTCTGCTTTGCCAGTGCATTCCTTGCAGGGAATGAGCTGGCAAGGCAAACCCTGTTATGCTTGAACCTCACCATCTAGCTCTTCAACAGACGTCACAGCAAGTGAATGTAGTTTATTATTATTATTTATTGAATTTATATACTGCCCTTGTGATGGCCTGGGATTCCGATTCTGAGAGTGAACCGGAGGAATCCCAGCCGGCACAGGAGTCCCCGCCTCCAGGGCCGGCTGAACTGGGGCAAGGCCTGGATTCTGAGGAGCCTGCACCTGTGCCAGATCCTCAGGAGCAGGCACCAGGTGAATCCATTCTGGCCCCAGAGGTGCTGGAAGACTCAGTGTCTACAGGTGAGTCTCCCCCGGGGCCCAGTAACCCTTCAGCCTCTCCTGAACTGCAGAGGCTTAGGGCAGAGAGGTGAAGGGAACTGGTTTCTCCCAGGAGGAGTGCTCGCCTTAAGGCCAGGAGAGGCGGGGCTCCTGGGGGCTGGGACTGCCCCTGGCCTCAGAGAAGATAAAGGCCAGTCAGCCCGGTCCCAGGTTGCGGGAGCAACGTCGTCATTGAAGAGCTGTTTCGGCCAGCATCCAGTCCTGTTCCTCCAGTGTTCCTGTTCCCCGCCCGGCTTCCTGCTTCTGATCTTCGAGTGTTCCTGTCCCCGCCCGGCTCCCTGCTTCGGACCTTGCCTCGCACCTTGTGAACTATTTCCAGGCTAGTGACTCAGGACTGAACTTTGACTACGGTAACAGTAACCTTCCCCCCGGGACCAGCACAGCCCTATACCCGGAGGTCTCAGGGCGGTTCATAGAACATAATCAAAATATAAAACCACAAAGGACAATCAAAATAAGAACAACAACCCAATAACCCCGCAAGCTGGGCCTCGCAGACTGATCTTGGCCGATGGGCTAGAGCAGGATTTTCCACACTTCGTTCTCTACCTGTTTTGGGATTACAACTCCCATCATCCCTAGTTAGCAGGACCAGTGGTTAGGGATGATGGGAACTGTAGTCCAAAAACAGCTAGAGACCCAAGTTTGGGACTAGAGAGTCCTCATTCCTATACCGGATGGACAAAGAGTCTGGTCTGCTATAAGGCAGCTTCCTAAAACATTTTTTGATTATAGGTAGAATGATAACATTAAAAACCCATCAGAATATCTGGTTGGTTGGCATCCATCTGTCTCAGAAGACAATGGAGGAGTGTCCCTGCTTTGACTGTAGAGACCGATATAGGAAAGACATGTTTTGTTGCAGCTGGGGCAGGTGAAGGTGTCTGCTTGTACTGTTGCAGATGCACCAGGGTGTTTCTTCTCTCTGCACTCCTCCCAGCGGTCATTCCTCCTAGGGTCACTGCTATGGGTGCACAACTTGACAGTCTGTTTCCATCAAAATATCAGGCCTTACCTAAACATTATAGGCATTACAACTTGCCATAGTGAGAAAGAGTGCAACCGAGTGCCTTGTGCAGTCTGTCGTTCAGGTGTAATAGTACCTACCTGAGAGGTTCCGGAACTGTGCGTCAGCTGAAAAAAGCCACCGATAAAATGGAGATGAGGAGGAGGAACACTACCTCGGATTTCCTGGAGAAAGGCTGGAATGTAGATGTAAGAAAAGAAACAGCTACAGACAGAGCTTGGTAGAAACTGGATTTTACTGGCTTTTCAGCCCACAATATTGGTTCCTTGACAGAATTTGGGTTTCCTGATTGGGCCAGCAAAATACTGGCAAGGTGCATGGCACTATTCACAACCTGGACATGCATTTAAAAAGGGATGGTGAATCTGGAATAGTAGCTCCTACTGCCCATTGGCCAGGCTGTCTGCGGTTGCTGGGAGCTGGAGTTCAGCAATATCTGGAGCACAGCTGTCAACTTACAGATTTGAAAATAAGGGACCAGCAGCCTCGGAAATAAGGGATCAGCAGCCAAAATAAGGGATTTTTCCAGCACAGGTATGTTCAACTTCTGAGCCCCTCCAAGCCAAAGACAGGAAGCCCAGCCAGCAGCCAAACGAAGCCTCAAGCGGTGGTTCCCACAGCGCAGCAACCTGGCAAAGGGGATGCAGCAAGGAAAACCACCGTCGCCTCTCCACTGGGAAGCGCTGAGCAAAGGCGAGTCCCCAGGCAACGCGGCCGATTTGATCGGCACAAGGCATGCAAGCTCCACCCCCCAGTCCTTCTTAGACTCCTTACTGGGTGAGCAACGCAGCCAAGCAACACAGTTGGAGTCTCTGTCCTCCCTGGCCGGCAGGCAGGGAGGGAGAGGAGCTGCTTCCTTTGAAACCCGGGAAATTTAAGGGACATCATCAATAAGGGACAGCAGCAGGACAGAGCGCTGGGATAAGGGACTTTCCCACCAAATACGGGACGGTTGACAGCTATGATCTGGAGGGCCACAGGTCCAAAACATCCCAAAGAGCAAATGCACAGAGGCGTTTAGTAGTTTTTGTTTTATAATGACAGTGTGAAGCGGTTTCCGTTCCCTAGAGCTGGCAGCAAACAGGTGTCAGGAATCTCCGTCCGTCAGCTGAGGCTCCTGGACTCTGTCCCATGCATGTAGCTGCTTGGAGGAGCTGGCATGGCCCTCGCCTTGTTTATGATGTGCCACTGTTTAAAGTGCCTGCTTAAAGCACTAGAATTATTAGGTCTCTCTCTGCGTGTGGAGCTGGCCAAAGGCACTTGAGGGCTTTAACTGGATGATGCAAAGTGATCTGTCACTGGGGTAAAGCTGTGCCAAGGGAGGCCGTTACACCAATCATTGCCTCCCTTGCAACACTGCTGTGCAAACAGCCATTTACATTAAAAGGCAATGGGGTGCTTCCCCCATTTACACAGTGGCAGTTTCCTTCAGGGATGGGAGGGAGGGCATAGAGGGGAAACCAGTCCAGATGGAAGGATGCAGACTGTGAGGACGACTGACTCATGGAGAGAGAGGCTGGCGGCAACAGCTGGAATGTTGAGTTGCCGTCTTTTCTTTAAAAAAAAACCTGTGCCTTCATCTGTAGCTACCTGACCCAGATAAATCGACCCCATGAATATTTTCCTGGTATGAAGATAAATTGGAAGGGAAAATTCCGCCTACTAAATTTCCATGTGTCAGGCAGCTGCTGGAAGCCGCTTTCTGCCTCTCAAGTTGTCAACTCCACAGAGGTGCTGTGCTTTTGACAGTTGTGTGATGTGCAGAAGTTTGAAGCTGGCATTTCACAGAATGGAAATGGGTGCGTGTGTGCATTTGGGGTGGACACACCAGACCTGCCTACGTTTTGCTGACTGTGCGATCAGTCTGCTGGCTGTGGGCGCAGGCCGGAAGCAGCTGTTTAAATCCTGTAAAACAAGGTGGCTTCCTGACTGACTGACACAAAGGACGACCAATCAGCACTGTGCACAGGCTAGCTTTTACGGGGAAAATTCCCATGAAATTCACTAAATTTCATCCTGTTCTGTTGCAGATGCAGGTTTGTTTGGGTTACTTTCCCTAAGTTTTTGGGAGGGTGCAGGTGATAAATCTGCAGTCGTACAGGGCTGACCTATGGAAATCCAAATAATAATAATAATAATAATAATAATAATAATAATAATAATAATTTATTATTTATACCCTGCCCATCTGGCTGGGCTTTCCCAGCCACTCTGGGCGGCTTCCAAAAAAATATTAAAATACTGTAATACATCAAAGTGGCACTCCTGAAATATACTCTGAGTCCTGCAGTGATTTCATGCTCTTTATTGCAGCTTGTAAAGTGATTAAATTTCCCCCCAAACCTCAAGCTTTTATATACAGTGGTAACTCGGGTTACATACGCTTCAGGTTACATACACTTCAGGTTACAGACTCCGCTAACCCAGAAATAGCACCTCGGGTTAAGAACTTTGCTTCAGGTTGAGAACAGAAATCGTGTTCCGGCGGCGCGGCAGCAGCAGGAGGCCCCATTAGCTAAAGTGGTGCTTCAGGTTAAGAACAGTTTCAGGTTAAGAACGGACCTCTGGAACGAATTAAGTACTTAACCCGAGGTACCACTGTACATCATTTACACAATGAGTCCCGTCTGATTGGCTGATTCTGCTTCCTTCCTGGAGCCTGATTGGTCTTCTTCTGTAGGCCAATCAGTTGTTGCATCCTACCAGCCTAATAGGCTGATTAACTTCCTCCTGGAGCCTGATTGGTCTTCTCCTGCAAGCCAATCAGTTGTTGCATTCTAGGATCCTACCTGCCTATTGCTCTAGGATCCAAGCTTAGTACATAACAGCTCCATAAATCACTTTGATCCAATCTCAGTTCTGGGTCACGTTCACCTAACTTGGAAAATGGATCAGTGAGGTTTCCCACAGCTTACTGGGTACAGTGTGCTGGTATGTCAGCCTGACCTTTACTTCTTCTTTTTTGCCTTCCTCAGTAATGTGAGGTTTGCTTACTTGAGGCTATATGGTTGCTTCCATAATAAGCTTCAATTCTAGAATTTCCACATCTTGTTCACTCACTTTTTACAGAGCATCTGCACAGGGTTGGTAGAAGGCAGATTAGGATCTACTGGTAGATTTCTTGAATAATTTGCAACAGAGCAGTAAGAATTTTTGACTCCCAATTGTAGCAACCGCTTCCCCCTGAAGTTAGGCTGCTGAAATGAAGGGAGCTTCCAATTACCTATTTATTGAGTACAGTGGTACCTCAGGTTAAGTACTTAATTCGTTCTGGAGGTCCGTTCTTAACCTGAAACTGTTCTTAACCTGAAGCACCACTTTAGCTAATGGGATCTCCTGCTACTGCCGCGCCGCCGCGAAACATGATTTCTGTTCTCATCCTGAAGCAAAGTTCTTAACCTGAAGCCCTATTTCTGGGTTAGCGGAGTCTGTAACCTGGAGCGTATGTAACCCAAGGTACCACTGTACTCATCCCGGTTTGTTTGTTTTTCAGAGACATTAGACAAAGTTGACTACCGTATTTTTCGCCCTATAGGACGCACTTTCCCCCCTCCAAAAATGAATGGGAAATGTGTGTGCGTCCTATGGGGAGAATGCAGGTTTTCGCTGAAGCCTGGAGATCAAGAGGGGTCGGTGCGCACCGACCCCTCTCGCTCTCCAGGGTTCGCGCACCTCTCCGCAAGCAGCAAGAGCCTGGTGCTGGGCTCCCATTGCTTGCGGAGAGTTGCCCGCACGCTGAAGCCTGCGCGCGCTGAGCTCAGCGCGTCCCTGCTTCGCGGACCTCTCTCCAAGCAGCGGGAGCGCTCCCGCTGCTTGCGGAGGGTTGCCCGCACACTGAAGCCTGCGCGCGCTGAGCTCAGCGCGTCCAGGCTTCGCGGACCTCTCCGCAAGCTGCAGGAGCCAGCGCTGGGCTCCCACGGCTTGCAGAGAGCTGCCTGTTTGGGGGCTGGGTTCGGGGGAAGCTCGAGCTTCCCCCGCCCCAGCCCCATGCCTGGGGGAAAAAATAATTCCCCCCCTTTATTTCCCCCCGAAAAACTAGGTGCGCCTTATGGGACGGTGCGTCCTATAGGGCAAAAAATACGGTATTTAATGAGCATTAATTCTGACCTCCCCCCCTTGACTATTCGGGCACGTTCAAAGATTATGCCTGCTTTATCTCTAGGAAAAGATTACCCTCCTCTTTAAGGAGGAGTGTTTAAAGGGATAAGGGGATCCCTGACCATTAGGTCCAGTCGTGACCGACTCTGGGGTTGCGGCGCTCATCTTGCTTTACTGGCCGAGGGAGCCGGCATACAGCTTCCGGGTCATGTGGCCAGCATGACTAAGCCGCTTCTGGCGAACCAGGTTGGCAGGAGCAGGGACCGAGCAACAGGAGCTCACCCCGTCACGGGGATTTGAACCGCCGACCTTCTGATCGGCAAGTCCTAGGCTCTGTGGTTTAACCCACAGCGCCACACAGTAAACTCTGGTGTGGACAAGCCCTTTGGGAGTTGTAGGTGGTATAGAATCGCAGAACTGTAGTTGGAATTGACCACAAGGGACATCTAGTCCACCGCCTGCAATGCAGGAATCTCTCGCTTAACGTGGGGCTCAAACCCACGGCACTGAGATTAAGAGTCTCATGCTCTACCGACTGAGCTATCCCAGCAGTTGTCATTAGCCCAAAGCTTTTGTGGCTTCCTAATGCCACATGCCACTGCTGGTTACCATGGAGAGGAGGAAGAGCTTGAAGTCTGCCCAACTTGGACAGCAAATCAGCAAATTATTGTTCCCTCGCACCAAGCGTCATCCATTTCGAGAGCTCACAAAATCTGAATTTCTGGAAGGAACAAAACAGCAGCACAATCTCCACCTGTGCAGATTGCCTTGGTGCTTCTCTTCAGTCTTTGTAAAGAAGGGTGAGCAGCTTTGATGTGTGCAGTGACATTTTGGACAAATGAGCCCTATCATCATTTCCCCCCCAACACATGTTCCACTATTTATTTTCTGCTCCAGCACCCTTTTAGCAGCATGGGTTGTTTTTAAAATTATTTTAAAATTTGTATTTTAGTCATTTTGCCCACATTAGTAAATGTTAAAATATTTGCATGAGAGTATTCGAAGCTGGGATGGGGGATATTTATTTTATCTATTGCAGTGAGAGCCAGTGTGGTGTAGTGGTTAAGAGCAGTGGACTCGTAATCTGGTGAACCGGGTTCGCTTCCCTGCTTCTCCACATGCAGCTGCTGGGTGACCTTGGGCCAGTCACACTTCTCTGAAGTCTCTCAGCCCCACTCACCTTACAGAGTGTTTGTTGTGGGGAAGGGAAAGGAGAATCTTAGCCACTTTGAGACTCCTTAGGGTAGTGATAAAGTGGGATATCAAATCCAAACTCTTCTTCTTCTTCTTCTTCAGTGATACCCCACCTTTTTCTCTAAGGAGCTCAAGGTGGCTTCCGTGATCGTCGCCCCCCACATTTTATCGTCACAACAACCCTGGGAGGTAAGTTAGGCTGCGAGACAGTGACTGGCCCAAGGTCAGCCAGTGAGTTTCAACGCCGAATGGGGATTTGAACCCAGGCCTTCTTAGTACGAAACTCTAACCACTACACCACACAGTCTCTCCTGTAATATATGAGGTCATAGGATAGTGTGACCTCAGCCCCAGCAAGTATGGTACCAGTAGTAAGGGATGATGGGAGCTGGATCATCACAATATCTGATGGGCCACAGGTTCCCCATCCGTGTCTTGTATTTTAAAGGTGTCCTAAAAGTAAAGGTAAAGGGACCCCTGACCATTAGGTCCAGTCGTGGCCGACTCTGGGGTTGCGGCGCTCATCTCGCTTTATTGGCCGAGGGAGTCAGCGTACAGCTTCCGGGTCATGTGGCCAGCATGACTAAGCTGCTTCTGGCAAACCAGAGCAGCGCACGGAAACGCCGTTTACCTTCCCGCTGGAGCGGTACCTATTTATCTACTTGCACTTTGAGGTGCTTTAGAACTGCTAGGTTGGCAGGAGCAGGGACCGAGCAACAGGAGCTCACCCTGCTACGGGGATTTGAACCGCCGACCTTCCGATCGGCAAGTCCCAGGCTCTGTGGTTTAACCCACAGTGCCACCAGCATCCCTAAAGGTGTCCTAGTAGAAAGTTAAATATACAGTGGTACCTCGGGTTACATACGCTTCAGGTTACATACGCTTTCAGGTTACAGACTCTGCTAACCCAGAAATACTACCTCGGGTTAAGAACTTTGCTTCAGGATGAGAACAGAAATCGTGCTCTGGCGGCGCGGCAGCAGCAGGAGGTCCCATTAGCTAAAGTGGTGCTTCAGGTTAAGAACGGACCTCCGGAACGAATTAAGTATTTAACCCGCGGTACCGCTGTATAATAATACTGTAAAGGCATGCTGAAAAGGCAAGTGCATTGTGTAGGTTATGTGTACCTGTTTTGCATTCCAGTTGCATTCCAGCTGCTTCCTCTCTCTGTCTCTCTTCCTACCTCCCCACTCCCAAAAAAGTCCCCTGTCTAACTAGCTCCCCCAAATTGTCAACAATCCGGTTTGGCGAGAGCGAGGCCCAAAGCTGCGGTCTCTGGGAACTGCCAGGGTTTCTGTCTCAGGACCCATCTTGGAGGCTGCAAGCAAAGATCCTTGTGCTTTTAGGATGGCAGATGTTGCCATGGCAACGCCTGCTACTTTGGAGCTGTGCCCACAAATCCTTATGCTTGCATCGTTAACTCTTACAAGCCTGCGTGTCCCAGAGCACATCAGGGTGGAAATTAGGAATAAATTTGAAGAAGAGAGCTGTTTCCTCTACTTTATGTTGCACCCGAGGCTTGTAATCATAACCACGGGCATCTCCCCCCCCCCCCGGCAGGTAGTTAACCTTGCAGAACCCCTGGAGAATCCTGTTGTGCTCACATCCAAGGTGCTCAAAACGTGCCCTCCAGTATTTCACAGATGGAAAGAGGGACACACACTCACACATACTTAGGACGCCTCAAAGCCAAGATCAGTGCTGGCGCCCCCTTTCTTAATACTGTTGCCTGAAATTGTTGAATGGCATCTATCATCCTGCTGTTCATTCAGTCTGTAACAGACTGTAAGCCTCTGCTGGCTTCTGAAGCAAGTATGTTAGTAAACTGACCATAAGAATTTAACTTTTTTTGTTTATCCTCATTTAAAAACTTTACTAACTTCTGGCCCTCCATTTGTTGCTGAACTACAACTCCCATTAATAAAAATAATAATAATATTTATATACCGCCCTATACCCGGAGGTCTCAGAGCAGTTCACAGAACAAAATCAAAATGTAAAACCACAAAATATACAATCAAAATAAAAACAACAACCCAATAGCACCCCTCCCCCCAAAAAAAAACACATTTTAAAAGGGCAAGGGATGTCTATCAAATCAACCAAAGACCTGGTTAAAACTCCACGCTGGCTGGGGTTGATGGGGTTGAATCCTACAATATTTGGAGGACAAGTTTTTCTGCCCCTGTTTTAAGCCCTCTAAGAGCTCAGTTTAAAAACACAGCAACTCAAAAACGTTCAAGACTGCAGTCCTATATACACCCTGACCTGGAAGTAAATCCCATGGAACTCAGTGGGACTTCCTGAGCAGACAGGAATAGGATTGCACCGTTCATTCTGCAGTGGGGCAGGATGTCTGTCTGTCAGGTTGTCCGTGTTTTTAAACAGCAAAATGTGATGTACAGCCAGTCCCTCATTGTGTCATCACGCTCTGTATTGCATGCTTTGGGGTAGTGTGACGTCACATAATGTGGCTCAAATGTGACTGGCCAATATAGCATTTTGGGTGCATCACAGATATTTTTTGACAGCAAGTAGCAACTTTGAGAGCTGTGGGATGGCAGCCTCATAAAAACATAGGAAGGAAGCTGGCTTATATACCGAGTCAGACAGTTGGTCCATCTCTAGATTACCCTTATCTACACGGACTGACAGCGATTCTGCAGGGTTTCAGGTGCAGGATATTCCCACCCTACACAGGACTGAACCTGGGACATTCTGCATGCAAAGTGTGTGCTCTGACTCTGAGCCACATCCCTTCCTCAAGCAAGCAGGGAAACAGACAATGGTGATTTTGGCAGGTAAAGGTAAAGGGACCCCTGACCATTAGGTTCAGTCGCGGACGACTCTGGGGTTGTGGCGCTCATCTTGCTTTATTGGCCGAGGGAGCTGGCGTACAGTTTCCGGGTCATGTGGCCAGCACGACTAAGCCGCTTCTGGCGAACCAGAGCAGCGCACGGAAATGCTGTTTACCTTCCCGCCAGAGCGGTACCTATTTATCTACTTGCACTTTGACGTTCTTTCGAACTGCTAGATTGGCAGGAGCAGGGACCGAGCAACGGGAGCTCACCCCGTCGCGGGGATTTGAACCACCGACCTTCTGATCGGCAAGTCCTAGGCTCTGTAGTTTAACCCACAGCACCACCCGTGTCCCTTTTGATTTTGGCAGGAGGAGATGCTGAATAACTGAGGACAGAACAGGGTAAGAAATAGTCTTTCCCCAGCAAGAATTGATGATAGAAAATGGTGCGAAGAAGCCATTTTGAGCAAATTCTTCCCCGCAGTGTATTTATAAACTTTATAAACACATTGGGGGTGGGATTCCCTGAAATAAAAGCATAGTATCTTAGATTTCTTCTCTTCTTGAAATCCTGTACTTCATCCTTGAGTAGTACAAAAATACCACACAGCACAGAAAAATCATTCCCAGATACCTCTACCTAACTCAGGACCAGTGTGCCCTTGCTCCCCCCAACACACACACATTAAAAAAAACATATTACGTTTGGCTAAACAACTCAGACTCCGCACTGGCACGTTTCCAGTCGGCCTGCAAGCAGTTGTTGCCCCACAACCTGGTTTGCTTGCCAGCCATTCATCGCAGAAGGCACTAAACATCAGCGAGCAGTTTTTTAATAAGCAATTGGTATTTAACTGGCTAAAAGGTACTAAATGTCAGATCGGGGGAACTCCAAATCCATCGCAGGTTTAATGGACTAGGAATGCAATCCATTAATTGCTTCTGCTTTATGTTAATTACACTACGCCAGGATTGATGGCTGGGATGCCCTGCCAGCCATGCTGGCAACACTGTGCCGCGCTGGGAGGTTGGTGGCGGTGGGGTGATGACGACTCAAATGTGCCAGCTTGAGAGTCTCTCCCAGTACCCTGTGCGACCCCCTGTATTGAGGGTCTGTTGATCATTGCTCGGTGCCCCCCTCCGCATTTATGTGAGAGATAGGAAGTTGAAGCTTTTCCAGAGTCGGTTTCCTTGTGAGGAGAGTGTGCTGGAGGCTCCCCCCCCCCTTTCTTTTCTGGAATTTTTGCAATAATCTGTTGCAGAATCTCTTGGGGTTTACAAGCTGAGCATGGGCGAGTGGGCAAGCACTGAGACAGGCACTGCTAGTCTTTAAAGCATCATTGGTTCCTCCAAAAATTGTGCAGTTTTGTGCAGAAGCCCACAAAGGGCTGCCTCTTCCCCGCCAGCTGCCAAACTCAGACTTTTGTCTCCTTCAGCAAACCTTTGTTGTTGTTTAGTCATTTAGTCGTGTCTGACTCTTTGTGACCCCATGGACCAGAGCACACCAGGCACTCCTGTCTTCCACTGCCTCCCGCAGTTTGGTCAAACTCATGTTTGTAGCTTCGAGAACACTGTCCAACCATCTTGTCCTCTGTCGTCCCCTTCTCCTTGTGCCCTCAGTCTTTCCCAACATCTTTGTTGTTGTTTAGTCCCAACATCTAGAGATTGGTTATTCCTTCACCTGCCACAACAGGTGCAGTTCTTGCAAGACAAGAACTTTATTCTGGAAATAAACAACTTTCCCTCTAATGGTCCACACATTAGACAAATTTGTCCTGCCCACCCTAGAGAGGTGTAAAAAGGTGAAGGGACCCCTGACCATTAGGTCCAGTCGTGGCCGACTCTGGGGTTGCGGCGCTCATCTCGCTTTATTGGCCGGGGGAGCTGGCATACAGCTTCTGGGTCATGTGGCCAGAATGACTGAGCCACTTCTGGTGAACCAGAGCAGCGCATGGAAACGCCGTTTAACTTCCCGCCAGAACAGTACCTATTTATCTACTTGCACTTTGATGTGCTTTCAAACTGCTAGGTTGGCAGGAGCAGGGACCGAGCAACGGGAGCTCACCCCGTCGCGGGGATTCGAACCGCCAACCTTCTGATTGGCAAGCCCTAGGCTCTGTGGTTTAACCCACAGCGCCACCTGCATCCCTTAGAGAGGGGTAGTTTTGCTATATTTCACCTGGGAAAGGGATTCTGTTATTTTAAAAAGGCAGAAGAGAAGGAAGACTTTGCAGGGATGGGTATCTGTGTGTGAGCAGCCATGGCTAACTGCTGTCCTGCTTCAGAGCTTATAAAGACAAAAGTGGTGAGTGAGCAGCCAAGTTCCTGGGCGCAGCTGGCACTTCAAAACAAACAAGCAGTCCTAGTTCTGCACCTGTGCTTCTTGCAGCTGCTTAAGGTACATTAATGTAGCAAAGGAAGCTTTTCCTCACATGGATGAAATGATGGGAAATGTCTCATCCAGTTCAGTTTTGGTATGTTACAGCCCTGCCTCCTTGGTTGACATAGCTTAATATTTTTCCCAAAAGGGTCCTATGCTTTTAATATTTGTGCAACAAACAGGAATCCAACAAGTGAAGCTTTTTGCATCACAGCATTGGCATGTCAGCAGACGCTTCCCTGTCTGTATTTCTACGTGGCTTTGCAATGAAGCACCTGAGGCAAAAAATACAGTCTGGGCCAGTGAAATACCCAGTGATGGCAACCTGTGGTGTTGTTTGGGGGTGGTTCTGGGGTAGCAGAGCCTCAAGTCTTTTTTCATTAGTCCCTGGATCTCCTGTCTCATCTCCCTTTTCAACAAAATTAAGGTAAAGGTAAAGGGACCCCTGACCATTAGGTCCAGTCGTGACTGACTCTGGGGTTGCAGCGCTCATCTCGCCTTATTGGCTGAGGGAGCCGGCGTACCGCTTCCGGGTCATGTGGCCAGCATGACTAAGCCACTTCTGGTGAGCCAGAGCAGCGCACGGAAACGCCGTGTAGCTTCCCACTGGAGCGGTACCTATTTATCTACTTGCACTTTGACGTGCTTTTGAACTGCTAGGTTGGCAGGAGCAGGGACTGAACAATGGGAGCTGACTCCGTCGCAGGGATTCAAACCGCCGACCTTCTGATCAGCAAGTCCTAGGCTCTGTGGTTTAACCCACAGCGCCACCCACATCCCTTTCAACAAAATTACTATATATCTATATTATGGGTCAGCCTGGATAGCTCAGCTGGTTAGAGTGTGGTGCTGATAACACCAAGGTTGCAAGTTCAATCCCCGTATGGGACAGCTGCATATTCCTGCTTTGCAGGGGGTTGGACTAGATGATCCTCAGGGTCCCTCCCAACTCTACAATTCTATGATATGCATTTCATTTTCAGGGCCGGTCCAGAGAAATCCCAACCTCCCACTGCCTTCGTTTGTGGAGGGCCTAATCCACGTAGTGTCCTGGGCCCAGAAAATCCCCATAGCTAAGAGTAAGCCCTGATGGCTGGTTCCCACCCTACCTCAGAAAGCCAGCCCATTTTTGCATTTGTACATACAGATTTATCTATGCAAATATTGCACAATTGTGTGCCTCAGGCCTTTGGTCCCAAGGCTTTGATGTGCCTAGCAACACCCCCTGGTGCCAACCTTAATGTTCCATACAGCACCTCTGATTTTTAGGAATTAAGAGCCCCTTCCCTCCTTCCCTCCCACCCACTCTCTTCTCAATGCCACATTCTTCTTGCACTCGCTTCTCCCCCCCCCACTTTTGTTCCATCCATCCGGTTCCTGCCAGCTGGGGCCTGCTCCCCCTCCCCTGCGGCTGGTGTTTGCAGCCGCGCTCCCCGCTTTTAATCGGCACGCAGCCGAGCTCTACATATTTAACTCCCTTAATCTGCCTCCATAACTCAGTCCCACCAGCCTCCTTCATCATTTTTGTAGCCGCTCTCCCAACTGCTTCCAGTTTATCAATATCTTTCGGGTAATGAGCTGCCTTTGCACAGGAGGAGGAGGAGGAGGAGGCAGCCGAGGCAGCCTGTTGGGAGGAGTGCAAAAGGACAGAGAGAACGTGGCGGTTTCGCAGCGTGATGAACAATGCCGATTTGGTGCTTTAAAAGATGATCGCGCAAGATCATGTGTCCCTTTTAGGATGCATGTGTGATTTAGTGACCGGGCCAATGGCACCTATATATACATACATGAATGTGCAAACAGCAAATGGATTAATTAGCCTCAGGGCTTAGCCAGGGCCACTTTCGACCGAGCCTGGAATGTATGAAGTCGGAATAGATTATGGTGTCACGGAACATGTGCAGAGTGCATCACCCCTCCCCACCAAGGAAGCTACAAGCCACAGTAAGCAAAAATAATAAGGGTGATCTTCCCAGGCAGACCAGTGCCCTGCTATCACTTTTATAGAAATTAAGCACTGCTGCCCTCCTGAACCCCCACATAAAAGCTTAAGGGGTGATGGACACATTATCACTTAAAGGTCTTTGAAACAGACTCTATGCATACGGCTGCCTCCATGCCATAGCTGTAAATATATAGGGTGGAGCATCACTAGAGATGCACAGTAGACTAGGATTGTATGACTGCAATCCTGTGCATAATTTCATGGGAGTAAACTCCATTGAATGCAGTGGTGCTCTCTTCTGACGGCATAGGTGTTGTCTACTCTGACTGAAGGACATGCTTTATGACCTCCTTATCTGATGAGATCCTTGGAGCAATAGAGACGCTTGAAAGAGTCAAAATGACAGCAGGAAAAATCCCTTTATTTTGTCATGACAAAATTGGTACAGACACGCGTTTGCCCGATGTCTGCCCCCGAATTCTGAGCGAGCCAGCTTTTTATACATTTGCAGAATACAATACCACCTAATTTCTTGTAAACCACCTGATTTCTGGGAAATCGAAAGTTATAGTAAGTTCCTATTACCATGTAAGGTCTTGGTTTCCCTCCTTCCTGCAATCTCCCTCCTCCCTGCCATCTCCCACATCACCACGGCCATGTGCATTCCTGAGTTTGCTTATCTCTTTACAACCTTCAATAATAAACATTTGAGCCTGTTCCATCAATGCCAGCCTTGTTCTCCTGACGGACCTCTCCTTTCTAAGAAAGGCCTTTGGGGGGTTTGCTATGGCCCTACATTACTGGCATCAGCTCTCCAGAATCTTGGGCAGAGAGTCTTCACCTCACCCTTTCATGAAGCTTTCTACAACAGGTTGGGTTGACCTGTGGGCACCTTTGACCCTCCAGAAGTTGTTGGACTCCAACTCCCATCGTCCTTACCTATTTTCCATGCTGACAAGGGCTGATGGGAGTTGGAGTCAAGCCACATCTGGATGTCCACAGCTCTCCCAGGTCTGCTACATGCAGAGCATGTGCCTTATCCCTGAGCTGTGGCCCCTCCCCATAACATGGCACACTAGGCCACATCCACACCCTTTATCCGTGCCCCTTTAAAAGTCATGGCTTCCCCCAAAGAATCCTGGGAGTTGTAGTTTACCCCCTCACAGAATTATAACTTGCATTGTATTTTTGTGTATTGTATTTTCTTCTTCTTTCTTATACAGTGGATGCTCGGGTTGCGAACATGATCCGTGTGGGAAGCACATTCGCAACCTGCAGCGTCCGCAACCTGCAGCGCCGCGTATACGCACGCACGGGTCACGATTTAGTGCTTCTGCACATGCACAAGCGCCAAAACCCGGAAGTAACCCGTTTGCTGCTTCCAAGTTTGGCACGGTGCGAAACCTGAAATCGTGCAACCCGAAGCATCAGTAACCCGCGGTATGACTGTACACGTCTTTGTTTTCTCTTTCATACACTTTCCCTTCTTTTCTTCGTATCACTTCATTTCTTTATAGTTGAAATTATTTCGATAAAAAAAACAAAAAACTATAACTCCCAGAAAATTAGCAAACCACATTTCCCAGTATTCTTGGAGAGGGTGGGCAGCCATGCGCTTTAAATGTATAGCATGGATGCCACCATAATTTGCAAGCTGCTGTTACTTCAGAGTGGTGGAGGCAGCTCACCATCAAGATATAATACCAGTGTTGGAAGCTCAGCAACGGCGGGCAATATGCTACCGAGCTGGGTATCATTTTGACATAAAGGCCCTGGATATCTTGACCCTTCGTAGATGCCCTGAACATTGCGGCCAGATACCTGAAGCACCGTCTTCTCCCTTCCACACCTGTCCAGACTTTTGAGGTCATCGGGGATGCCTTTCTCACAGTGTCTCTGCTTTTTGAGCACATGGTGGCTGGTGAGAGGGTGTTCTGAGTAGCGGCACCCTCGCTTGGGGTGTGCTCAGTGCTATTTTTCTAGAAAAAGAGGTGCCAGAGCTCTCCATGAACGCCTCCCTTGTTGTCTTACAATGACAATGGCTCCCACCTGTTTTTTTCGACTGAAAAAAGCCTTGGGTGTGCTTCTGGGCGTTTCTACATCAGGGGGAGATGTGAGGTGTTCACCCCATCTCTTAATGTGGTGCTGCTTCTGGCTTGGCTGATGTAATTATATTGTTGTTATATTGTGTGGGTGGTTGTTTTTTTTTTTACATTTAATTGTATTTAAATGACATATTGTTTTATCATGTTTTTAATGTTGCCTCTGGGATTCACTTGAAGAATGCAGAGCAGGTTATAAATAAAATTAATAAAACGTATGTCCCTTTGAAGGTTGTACGCCAGCACACACACCCTGGCGCACCTGTATGTAAAGCAAGGAGGGGAAAGGAAAGATGCGGAAGACATTGTCATGTGATGTGTGAAGCAAGGCCTCTCGAATGTTGTGATTTACTAGTTTCATTTGATTTCTATCCCACCTTCTTCCCAAAGGCTTGCTGGAGGTAACGGGAGGGGGACGTTCAGTGATAGAGCTCATGCTTTGCATGTATAAGAGCTCAGGTTCAACCACAGGCACCTTTGGATTTATAATATTAAAGGTAAAGGGACCCCTGACCATTCGGTCCAGTTGTGGCCGACTCTGGGGTTGCGGCGCTCATCTCGCTTTATTGGCCGAAGGAGCCGGCATACAGCTTCCGGGTCATGTGGCCAGCATGACTAAGCCGCTTCTGGCGAACCACAGCAGCGCACGGAAACGCCGTTGACCTTCACGCCGGAGTGGTACCTATTTATCTACTTGCACTTTGATGTTCTTTCGAACTGCTAGGTTGGCAGGAGCTGGGACCGAGCAACGGGAGCTCACCCCGTCGCAGGGATTCGAACCGCTGACCTTCAGATCGGCAAGTCCTAGGCTCTGTGGTTTAACCCACAGCGCCACCCACGTCCCTATTTATAATATTAGAATCACAGAATTGTAGCGTTGGAAGGGACTATGAAGGTCATCTAGTCCAACCCCCTGCAATGCAGGAATCTCTTGCCCCAGGTAGGGCTTGAACCCACGGTGCTGAGATTCTGAAATCTCCCACTAGCAGAGCTAAAAAGGCTCTAACCCCAAGAGACTTTCTCTAGGCCAGTGGGGCTGGCTGTGTGAGACGGCTGATTCTGGGAGGCCTGGAGAGGCAGTGGGGTGTTGGAAGGACAGAGCTGTGTGTCCCAAGTAGCCTTGCCTTCTAAGCTACCCTACTGGCTGCCCTCGGGGGTGCTGGAGGATGGTGTCTCATCACCAGGGCAAGCTAAGGTTCAACCTCCACTCTGGTTGGCTTCTGCATGTAGAATGAGCCATGTTGCTCCTTGCCTTGGGCATCAACATGTTTTGAGCTGGCCCTGCCAGGCCTGGATAGGCCATACTGAGCTTAGCAATTGTCTGACTCAGTGTAACACAGCTTCCTGTGCTGGTGTGTAAAAAGTTAGAACATAAAGCAAATTGCAGTAAAAAAGAAGTGGAAAATACCCAGTTAACATTACAAACACTCCACATTAACTCTACCTTGGTTTTTGACTGTCAGCCCAAAGAGGTAAGTTGCATCATTAAAAGGTAAAGGTAAAGGGACCCCTGACCATTAGGTCCAGTCATGGCCGATTCTGGGGTTGCGGCGCTCATCTCGCTTTATTGGCCGAGGGAGCCGGCGTACAGCTTCCAGGTCATGTGGCCAGCATGACTAAGCCGCTTCTGGCGAACCAGAGCAGCGCACGGAAACGCCGTTTACCTTCCCGCCGGAGCGGTACCTATTTATCTACTTGCACTTTGACGTGCTTTCGAACTGCTAGGTGGGCAGGAGCAGGGACCGAGCAACGGGAGCTCACCCTGTCGCGGGGATTCGAACTGCCAACCTTCTGATCGGAAAGCCCTAGGCTCTGTGGTTTAACACACAGCGCCACCCGCGTCCCAAGTTGCATCATTAATCTAGAGAAAAGTCAGGCTCAGACTTTTTGAGCTCCCCAGGACACCTAGTTTGGCCCGTGTGGGAACAGGATGCTTGATCAGGGTGCCTATGGAGGGACTGTTCAGCATTCATCCTGATTTGCTTGTTCACTGCTTATATAGCTGGTAGTTAGGCTATATCTGGCAGCCCTATAAACAGGCTGCCCTGTTTAGGGAAGTTTTATTCTGTTTTTAGTGTTTTTTTTTGGGAGCTGCCCAGAGTGACTGGGGAAACCTAGCCAGATGGGCAGGGTATAAATAATAAAAGTAAGTATGTATGTATGTATGTATGTATGTATGTATGTATGTATGTATTATTTGTTCTCATTTGTTTATGGGGCGGTTGCATGACAATGGGCATTCATCCTGATTTGCTTGCAGGGTGTCTATACAGCTTCCTGTTAATGGTGCGTGCACCCCACACTTTCTGATGTATTTGGCCATTCATTTCCAAACTATATACTGTCGAATTGTTGCGCTAGGCCAACAGAGTACTTTAAAAAGGTAAAGGTAAAGGTACCCCTGCCCGTACGGGCCAGTCTTGACAGACTCTCGGGTTGTGCGCCCATCTCACTCAAGAGGCCGGGGGCCAGCGCTGTCCGGAGACACTTCCGGGTCACGTGGCCAGCGTGACATCGCTGCTCTGGCGAGCCAGAGCTGCACACAGAAACACCGTTTACCTTCCCGCTAGTAAGCGGTCCCTATTTATCTACTTGCACCCGGGAGTGCTTTCGAACTGCTAGGTTGGCAGGCGCTGGGACTGAACAACGGGAGCGCACCCTGCCGCGGGGATTCGAACCGCCGACCTTTTGATCAGCAAGCCCTAGGCGCTGAGGCTTTTACCCACAGTGCCACCCGCGTCCCTGTTACAGAGTACTTTAACCCACTTTAAATGTGCAAACTTAAAAATCTGATATGCCCTTGAATCCGTCTTCAAAATCCTGAGTCTGGAGGCAACCCCCAGATCACACGACCTGATTTAGCAGGGCTCTTTCTATTCCTTTGACAGGCAGCCTAGGGAACGGGGCGGGGGTGTGCTGTCCAGAGAGTCACCTCTCTGAGTGATCTTGGTGCCTGTGACAGCACAAAGGGGAAAGAAGGTGGTTTCTTGATGTGTCTGGGGCTTCAAGCAGTCAGTGGAGGGGGAGCAAAAGTGACCAGATGGTCTGTGGTGGGGTGGTGGTCCACAATGCCAAGCTCTACAGGAAGGAGTCTCGGCCAGCTTTTTACGGCATGTTGCATCCTTGTGAGAAAGTTCTCTGCCCGTAATCTCCTTGCCCTTCTTAATGTTTTCTTTGCCTTCACTCTCTTTAATAAATGGCTTCTCTGCCAGCACCCGAGCCGCGGTTTATGGCGCCGTCACCTGCGCCTGAACTCGCTGCTGTAATAAAGCAGCATTAAAGGGGGAAGCGGGTGGCATGAAGCCGTTTGTTATTTCCCCCTGCCTCTGCTGTGCGCTCAGTAACTAATGCTGCCTTGGCGTGGAAGGGAGGAACGGGAGGGGGTGGGGGCCCACTGCTTCCCTCTCCTGCCCTGTAACCAGGGCAGCCCCTGGATCACGAGAGAAGCCGGATCTCTGGGGCTGGAATAAATCGCCCGGTGCTGTAACATCAGTGAGGAGTTTCTTTTTATGTGTGGCTCCAAACGTTACAGGAAATTAAATGCAATGGTGCTGTTGCTGCTGTGCTGGGGTAGGAGCAGTTGATGTCATTGCAGTGTTGCTGGGGAGATCAGGGCGGTTGTCCATGCAGCATTGCTGAGATGCTTCTGGTGGGTATTGCCAGGGCCGTCTTAAGCATATCTGGCGCCTTTTGTCGACCTTTTTTAGGGCTGGAGGAGGCAGGCAGCAGCTGGAGGGCAGCTCCTCTGGCGGGGAAGAGGCGGAGGCTGGACACAGCACTTCCCAGCTCAGCTGGCTGCTTCGTGCCGCGGTGGGCATGGCAGGCAGCACACTGAGCGAGTGAGCGGTTCGGTCCCCCCCCTCCTTTTTAAAGATATTTATTAAGATTTTCAAAGTATTACAAAATGAAAAAAGAAAAAAGAAAAATACAAAATAAAAATAGTTAAAAACAATTCCATCTTTCCATTACTTATCTTTCATTTGCTTGTTTCCTGGACCTCCTCACACCTCCCTTTTTTGTATTCCAATTCAATTTGTTAATTCAGCAAATCCTTTCCCTCTTTGTTTATCCTAATCTTTAATCTTAAAATATTTTAACCTTAAATTTTAACCTATTAATAATCCATTTTTTCATATTCCTTATAGCATTATAGCAAAAAACCACTTAACTTCTTATCCAACATCATCAGCTCGGTTTTCCCCCTTTTAGCCTTCTGGCACCCCGCAGAATTCGGCGCCTGCAGGCTAAAAGGGGAAAAACTGAGCCGATGCTCGGCCGGAGCTGCGCACGCACCCTTGCTCACTCAGCACGCTCGTTCGGTGTTCCCCAGACTCTCGCCTGGCGCCCTCCAGAACTTGGCGCCCCGGCGCCCCGCGCCACTAGCCTCTATGGGTAAGACGGGCCTGGGTGTTGCTGTCATTGCACCAGGTTGGCACCATGTTCCCCAACAACGCTTATGCAATATTTCTTTCTCAGTTCTTGCTATTTCCTTTCTGCCGTAGCCTGTTCTGAACAGACTTTGAACCATCTCCCAGCTCTCCCTTTCTGTTGCCTGGTTTCGCTTGCATTTAAGTCTCTTTGTACGGAATGAATTTGCCTCCAAAGCATTCTAAAAAAAACCCATTGTCTGTCTCTGTGTATATTCTTCTATCCCATTGTGCACTGTTATATGCCCATTATGAAACTTGGCCAAAGGTGAGAATGGACTACAGATCCCCTCCCCCATCACTGGGGCTCATGCCCAGGCTAGACAAACAGCAGATCACATGATAAAGCTATTTATGGACAATAAACCACTTGAGACTACAGGTTGGGGATTGCAGGCTTGAATGACCTTCCAGTGTGAGTGTATTGTGGGGGGGGGGGGGGGGACATCCTTCTCTAACAGGACTGTTCTACGTGCATGGAGGTTTTGCTTTTTAATATGAGAAAAACATTCAGCCAGCAGATTCCCTGACCCACAGCAGTAAAGTGCAGGCACAGAATACCAGATACTGAGCTGTTTCTTTAGGCCAGGAATGAAGGGGTGGGGTGGGGACATTTCTTTCTGAAAAAGCCATTGCTTTTGCTGATACTCCATATATTTCTCTTCCTGTTCACTGTAAAATGAACTCTGAAACATTCCAGTTCTTGTGTCTCTCCCCACAGACCACGTGCCCCAAATCTTTTAAAACAATTTCTGTTGGGTTTTTCTCTGCATCCCTCTCCAGTTCAGGGGTTATAATGGTTTAAGGCAGGGGTAGAAAATCTTTGGTCCTCTAGATGTTGCTGAACTACAACTCCCATCATTGCTGGCCATTTGCCCATGCTTACTGGGATTGATAGTTGTAGTTCCGCAACATCTGGAGGGCCAAAAGTTTCTCACTCCTGGTTTAAGGAAATCAAGCGAATATAAGTGCTTTCAGGCCCAGCAACTGCCAAGGGGTAGAGCAGTAAAACCACCTTCTAGATTATGGAGTTTATGATGGATAATGGGAAAAAGTGAGGGAAGAGGAAGAGGGGAACATTCCGCTCCCTATCTATGAAAAGTTTTCGGTATTTAGACTTTAGAATTCTAAGCATCTGTACGGTCCCTGAATCCCCTCCCCGCAAACAGCCACAGCCTCAAAAGAGACATTTTGCAGAAATACCAGTGTGTCTGTCATCTCTCTGGGTTCAAGGCACAATTTTGCTCTCCAAACCGTTCCTCATTTTCCTTGGTTCATCATGCAAAATGGTTAGCCCTGGGTGTTTTTCGTTGGTAATGAACACTGGTAATTGCCATTTGTTTTGTGAATGTGCCGATAAGTTTTAGGGCAAATCTACACTACAAACCTGTATATTGGTTTTATTGCGGTTTTAACTGTCCTGGCTTTCTCTCGAAGAATCCTGGGAGCTGTAATTTTGGTGAAGGTGCTGAGAGATTCCTACAGACAGAGCGGTAGTTCCCCGTGTGTCCTGAGGAGCTGGAATGACTGTTAAATCAGTTTTAAGTCTGTAGTGTACATGTGCCTTTGGTTAGAAAGCCCAACAACTTTAAACAGAACTGCAACTCACAGCATCCCTTGAGTGGGAGCCACATCTCGTTTGAAATGGGCAGAAACTAATATTGTAGGATATTTAGGTCTGAGGTGGAGAAGGTGTCCTAGTTTCTATGTTTGCTTATTAAGAGGCTGTGACAAAATTCTAGGTTGATATTGCTTATAGCTTCATTGGAGATTGGCTTCCAAAGAGATGGTGATCTCATTTCTTCCTTCAGGGACCACTCAAGTCCATGGGGGGTGGGGTGTTCTTTGTAGTCCTCTTTAGATCCCTGCTCTCAAGAGGTCACTCATTACCGCCGCTCTTCTCCATGCAGTGTGTTCAGCTGAAGTCTCCCCTGCAACCTGTGCCAAGAGTAGCAAAATCATCAGCCCAGCTACCCACGTTTGATAGCAAACTCATATCACACGACTTGCTGGGAACCACACTTGGACTCCTCTTTTGGAAGCGCAGGAGTGCTGGGTCAGGATGATGACCCAGCTAGCTAAGCGGTCAATTCTTTAGCAATGAGGCTGGACCCTGTTGCTAGCCTAGATGAACCTGTGATCTGATCTAGCCATATTCTCCGTAAGTCCTTACACTTAAAGGCCAGGCAGATGCAGCAGCAGAGAAACATCTGTGTAGACAATATCAAAGTTGTCATCTCTTGCCTCAGACATCTGACATTGCCTTTCACATCTCCAGCTGAAGTGGCATAAAAGACCAGTTTCTTTCTATTGTCTGCCCCTACTGTGTCTCCAAGGTCTCCAAGTGTGCTGCCCAGCAGGTGAGGAGAAGACCCAGGAAGGAACGGGACAGAGGAGCACTGCCTGCTTTTTCTTTGCTTCAGCTGGAGATAAGCAGAATTAGTTTCCTGGCTTTGGCCCCACCTAGTGTCTGTCTCCCTAGCCAGTCATAATGGGCACACCAGCCTCTACTGCCCTTAACTAGTACAACATGCATCTCCAGAACTTTAAAGCTCCACTTCATAGGTAGCTGTGTTGCTTACCTCTGTGCAAACAGGTAAAAGTCACTGACGTCCTGGTATTGCAGCAGCTTCCTCCTGTTCTTGATCAGGACAGCAATGCAAAGCAGCACTTCAAACGTGATTTCCTCCCGATCTACAGATGTGAAAGGGCCTGGCAGGGGCTCCTCACCTATTGGCAGAGAATATTGTATGCTTTCTCCAAGACTTCTTTTGGATTGTGGACCTAAACCAATTCAGGGAGTTGTTTGGGAGTGAGGCCCCAGGGGAACTCAGTGATGGGAGACCTGGGGGTGGGGATGAGTTGTGGAGCAAGGTTGCGTAAAGGGGCTTTTCCTTGATAAAGTCCCCTCTGAGGAAACCAGCAACTCCCTGCTCTCCCATTAGAGCTGAAGCAAAGATTCACACAGATTCAAAATTTCGTAGCACCTTATAGTTTGGCTCCCTCTTAGAATTTGACTCCCATTTGGATCATTTTCTAATGTTGCCACTGAAATTGTGCTGAAGGAGGCATTTCACTTGCCAAGACAATCTGAGGCAAGAAAATAAAAATGGTGCCAAAATGGTGACAATTGTAGAAATAAAAACTGTAGATCATCACCTTTTTTTTTTTTTGAGTGAGTTGGTGGCTTGCAAAAATAAACATTAATTAACTGACCACCTGCTGCCTTTAAATTGTATGCTGAAACCTACTTCCCTGCTTTGTAATAGTTTATCCCAGAAACGTGCTAAGAGGAAATTGGCAAATCCACACTGTGATGAACTCCCGTCCGGAAACCAATGTCCCCACTGTGGAAGGATGTGTGGATTCAGAATTGGCCTCCACAGTCACTTATGGACTCATTGTTAAAACCGTGTTTATGGAAGACAATCTTACTTTGCTACGAGTGATCACCAAAGAAGAAGAAGATCCCAGAAACACCTTTTCCTTCTCCCTAAGGCATTTCTGGCCTGGTATAAATGCACAGTGAAAGGAGGCAGCAGAATGCTCGCATGGCAGAATGAAGTGCGCCATTCTTGTCCCCAGGTGGAGGAATCGCAGTTTATGCTACTGCTGTGCCTCCAGGGACCTGCTTCCCAAGAGCACAGGGCTCACCTTCCCTACGAGTCAGCCAGATCCAGGCTCCAAAATTCATCCTCTCAGATTCCAAGGCGCTGATCTCTAGGACCCTCACAGCATCAGAGTGGTCTAGGTCCTTCTGGAAAAGTAGCAGCAGCCACCTGACATAGAGGCACATAGAGCAGGGCTCAGCAACCTTTTCCAGCCATGGGCCGGTCCACCGTCCCTCAGACCTTATGGGGGGCTGGACTATATTTTTTTTTTTGTGGGGGGGAATGAATGAATTCCTATGCCCCACAAATAACCCAGAGATGCATTTATATATATTTATATATATTCACATATATAAAAGCACACATTCTACCCATGTAAAAACACCAGGCAGGCCCCACAAATAACCCAGAGATGCATTTTAAATAAAAGCACACATTCTACTCATGTAAAAACACTGATTCCTGGATCGTCCGTGGGTCGGATTGAGAAGGCGATTGGACCGCATCCGGCCCCTGGGCCTTAGGTTGCTTACCCCTGACATAGAGGGTTCCAAGAGGTGATGGATAAGGAAAACTGATGGTCTTAGCCTTTCATTTTACACTGACAAAAGCTCACTTCTTTACAGACCCCTCTAGCCCATTTCTAGTCCTTCCTCGGCCTGGGTCAAATCTGACGCAGACCACTCTCCTGGGGTTTCAGCACTAGCACCCTTGGAACACTTTGTCCCGTTTAATGTGTGATGTCTCTGAGCATGAACAGCATGTATTTTTTTCCACCAGCCCCAGTAATCAGAGCTAGAAATTAAGAAGCACATATTGGACAAGTTGACAGCAAGAGTGGAAGGCCTAGTATAGTATATAAGGAAAGAAACACACAGATAAAGCTTTGTATTTTAAAGAGGTCTTTGCATGGGTGCTAGCTTCCATATCTTAGAGACATAGATGCTGATTATGCAAAACTTGTGTCTGCATAATCAATTATTCAGGATGGGCTTAATTTGTATGATTTATGCAGGTCACAAAATCAAGCTCTTGTTGCAGAATTTGGCCACCTCTGCATGCTGGCTGAGAGCCATCCCTTCTGTGGGGATCTCTGCAGTTTGCTCCCTCCTCCTTGTCCAGGGTTTGTAGGGAGGTGGGTTGTTTTTTTTACCTGAGGCAAAAGAGCAGCTTGTCACTGGACACGCTCTCGATGTGGTCATGCAGTTCTGGGTCCACGTGTTTCAGAAGCTCCTCACAGATTTCTGTGCAGGCAGGAGAAAGGTAAAGGTAAAGGGACCCCTGACTGTTAGGTCCAGTCGTGACCGACTCTGGGGTTGCAGCGCTCATCTCGCTTTATTGGCCGAGGGAGCTGGCGTACAGCTTCCGGGTCATGTGGCCAGCATGACTAAGCCACTTCTGGCGAACCAGAGCAGCGCACGGAAACACTGTTTACCTTCCCGCCGGAGCGGTATCTATTTATCTACTTGCACTTTGACGTGCTTTCGAACTGCTAGGTTGGCAGGAGCAGGGACCGAGCAACGGGAGCTCACCCGGTTGCGGGGATTCGAACCGCCGACCTTCTGACTGGCAAGCCCTAGGCTCTGTGGTTTAACCCACAGTGCCAAAAGAATGCCTCACATCATGCACTCAACCAACCAACCAACCAACTCCATGTCCCCATGCCATCTTTGCCCTCAACAAACTGCTCTCTGGAGAGGGACAAAACTGGGACAGGTGGTGACAAAGATCCTGATTTGCGAAGGTTGCCAACATGTCAAAAGAGGTGTTCTCACCTGGAGGAAACATTACATGCACATCATGAGTAATGCCTGGTAAAATGTCCAAGGCCGGTGGACTTTGCTGGGGTGGGGAGTGGAGCTTCTTTTTCTTCCCCATGACTTGCAAAAGCTGAACAAAGTAGATTCTTTAGCAAATGTATGCCCTTTGGCTTTATTCAGGTTGCAGAATTTAGCTTTTCTTAGCGCAGGTTTTTCTTTTTAATTGCACACAGCTCTGCCTATCAATACCCTCTCTCCTTCAATCTAAGACCTAATACAGGCATAGGCAACTTTGGCCCTCCAGATGTTTTGGGACTACATTTCCCATCATCCCTGACAACTGGTCCTGTTAGCTAGGGATAATGGGAATTGTAGTCCCAAAATATCTTGAGGGCTGAGTTTGCCTATGCCTGACCGAATACACATGGTCCAGCAAGTAGAAGCCAGGAGACTATATACCTCCTCTCAGTGGCATAGCGTTGGGTGTGTGTGAGAGGGGCAGTTGCCCTGGGTGCATTGGGGGTGCATATGCTTCCCTCTCCCTGTTGGCGGTGGGAACAGCCTAGGCCCATGGTGAGCAGGCACCGATGGAGGGAGGCGGGCAAGGGGCAACCTCAGCATAGCCTAGCCCGGCTCTCTTCTCTTTGCAGGCGTCAGGATGATTCGTCCGCCAAGGGCCACGTCAGCCGGGCAGGCTCACCCTGTGCGTGCAGGCAGGCGGTGCAGCATGGCCCTGCTTGGCTGTGGTGGGGGGTTGCTCCATTGTCAGCTTCAGCTTGCCTGCCCGGGATGCCAGCAACCCACGCTACACCACTGCCTCCTCTCTCCCAATGTCCCTTTCCACTGCTTGGTTAACTGCCCACTCCCATATTTCTTTTTCCCTGACTGAAGACAGTTAAAATATGTAGAGAGGCCACAGCTAGGTTCTTCACGCATGGTGTGAGCGAGGTTTTTTCCTAATTTTGCAATTTGCATGGCAGATCTGCATTCTAGCAAATGGAACATGGGGTGAGCAATGGTTGTGCCTCTTTCCCCTATGCCACATGTATGTTTACCAATTCATATGTGTCAGGGGCTCAGGAGCAGAGGCACAGGAAAGGGAGGAAATAGAGAGCGAGGGGGAGGAATCCGAAGGAAATGTTAGCGATGACAGCGGCCCGAGGTCTCTGAGTCTTTCCAGCGAATCGGAAGATTCACAGAAAGGGGCTCCCATGGTCAGAGCAAGGGGGGTGCCTAGGGGGACACCCCAGGAAGAAGGGGCCAGAGGGGACTCAGAGAGCAGCAGTTGGAAATCAGGACCAGCTTCCCCACCAGAGCGCAGTAGGGGGGGAGGAGTCCCAGGTATCGGGGTCAGGCGGCTCACCGACAGCGGGAGGAGATGAGTCAGGATTGGCCACGCCTCCATCGGAGAGCGAGGAAACGGTCAAGAGGAAGGTTGGAGGCTGGGCGCGCGCGCCAAGTTCAAATGTACAGGAGGGCGGCGCAGTCGGTAGCCCGGATAGGGAGCCAGGTCCTAAAGCCCGCCGAAAGGAGGGAGAGGATTCAGGGGGGTCAGCGTCAGAAGAGTCCAGAAAGGAGGGGACCCCGGGGGGCAGAAGGACCCAGAGGAGAAAGGAGAGACGGAAGAGGTGGAGTAAGGTTAGAGTCTTGAGTTGGTGTACAGGGGGTGGAGACTCAGATGGAGCTTCGCCGGTCTAGCTTCTAAGACGTAGAGCTGCGCGCTGCGGCTTGAAATGGAAACTGTACTTCAATAAAGACTTTTGTACATTACTACCGGCTAGCGTTGGTCCTCTGTGAGCTGGGACCTGGAGGCAGCTCTGACAATATGTTAATTCTAAGGCATTTAAAGGGGGGGGGGCAGTTGCAAAATGATTATGGGAATTTTGGGAGTGACATCACAGGCAGCATTCAGTTGGCGCTTTCCACAATCCACATTCCCTGAAAATTTTCAGAACAGCCCATTCCTTCCTAGTGCTTAAACCTGGAGAGGATAATGTATGTTTGTGTCAGGGCTGTGGGGAGGTGTTTCTCCCTCTCCCTCCCTGTTTTCTCACGTGTCTTGCGGCGAACACCCATGGTGGTGAAATTCCACGCTGAACGTCTCATGTAGCCCACAAAGCACCAGAAGGCTTCAGTCTCATTTTCCAAGGTCTCCAGAAAGCGGCTGGCAAAGTCATTCATGCCCTGGCAATATCCGATGTCTGCAGAGGAGGAAAGAAACCAGCAGTAGGGAAGAAGCATAGCTGTCAACCTTCCTTTTTTTTGCAGGAAATTCCCTTATTCTATCGCTGTTTCTCGCTGCTTCCTGCTGCTATCCTGGATTGTTAGATATCCCGTAGACTGTCCCCGGGACAGGTGAGGCTGCTGATCCCTTATTTTCAAATCTGAAGGTTGACAGCTATGGGAAGAAGTGCTGTTGGCACCCGGAATTGCCAGCCCGCCTCGCAGCCATTCAGGGGGGAAACATGGCATGTGCAAAGTGTCATGCAATAAAGGGATAATAAATAGCTCAAAAGATCACAGAATCATGAATCCAGAACATCATGCTCCTCTACTGTTCACAGAGGGGGGGGGGGAATGATATACTTGTGTAGTTGGAATCCCCAAAGATCACAATCTGAGCCCACTACTGCAATTACCCATTGCTGACTACATCTTTGCACCCCTTTACTCTGCAACAACCCTGTTTACTCTTGCATTGCTTTAAAAGCAGAGAAAGAATGTATTGTTAAAGAGGTTATGAGCCACCCCTAACCTGTGACGAGCGGTAGCAAGATTCCAGGGGGTCCAGGCACGTGCCCAGCTATTGTGCTTCCATTGGGAAAACTGAGGCTAGTGTAATGAAGAAATGGGGTTTATTTTACACATATTTACACCTAAGCCTTCAATGGAGGGGTGCAGAACATTCTACCCCAAGAGTGTCTCTCATAGCTTCAGCAAGTTGGGGTCCAAAGCAACAGTCAGTCATGGCTCCTGGTTTCTCGGTGCAACTTCCTCCAGCCAGCAGGCATGGAGTTCAAGGCTTCCTGCAGCCCCTCTCGTGCCTCTGTCCCAGCCTGCCAAGGTGGTTTTGCCCTTCGTGGCCTGGAATCCTGTCTACTTCCTCCTGCACCTTTAGATTTCAAAAAGGACACTTTTTCCTGTGACAACATGCTCCTGCCACCTTGGCTACCTCCCAGATCTCCTTTCGCTGTCCATTCCTCAGAGCAGGAGGGAAGGATAGCATCTTGCATTGCCAAGGACAGTTAATGGTTTTGTCCCTGGCTCCCTGTTGTTTTTTCATGGCTCTGCACTTAGCTAGCCCAGCCAAGCTGTTTCGCAGAAGCCTAGCTCAGGAATTTATTGCGTGGCACAGTTCTGCAGCTTGTATTCTCCCTTCATATCCCAAATATTGTCTAAATAAAGGTAAAGGGACCCCTGACCATTAGGTCCAGTCGTGACCAACTCTGGGGTTGCTGCGCTCATCTCGCTTTACTGGCCGAGGGAGCCGGCGTACAGCTTCCAGGTCATGTGGCCAGCATGACTAAGCCACTTCTGGTGAACCAGAGCAGCGCATGGAAACGCCGTTTACCTTCCCGCTGGAGTGGTACCTATTTATCTACTTGCACTTTGACGTGCTTTCGAACTGCCAGGTTGGCAGGAGCTGGGACTGAACAATGGGAGCTCACCCCGTCATGGGGATTCGAACCACCGACCTTCTGATCGGCAAATCCTAGGCTCTCTGGTTTAACCCACAGCGCCACCCGTGTCCCATTGTCTAAATACTAAGGTAAAGGTAAAGGTACCCCTGCCCGTACGGGCCAGTCTTGACAGACTCTAGGGTTGTGCGCTCATCTCACTCTAGAGGCCGGGAGCCAGCGCTGTCCGCAAACACTTCCGGGTCACGTGGCCAGCGTGACGAAGCTGCTCTGGCAAACCGGCACCAGAGCAGCACACGGAAACGCCGTTTACCTTCCCGCTATAAAGCGGTACCTAATTATCTACTTGCACTTAAGGGTGCTTTCGAACTGCTAGGTGGGCAGGAGCTGGGACCGAACGATGGGAGCTCACCCCGCCGCGGGGATTCGAACCGCTGACCATGCGATCGGCAAGTCCTAGGTGCTGAGGTTTTAACCACAGCGCCACCCACTACCCTTTATTAATTTCTACACTTCACAGACTCTGGTACGCTAGATCTATGACAGAAGTATAGGATTGGCAAGATTGGTCTGGATGTCATCTTTGGGTCTGCGGTTTTATATTTTCATGATGGGATTCTGTAGAAAGCGAGGATGCTAAGGTCACATCCATGGCATACATTTAAAGCACCATTTTAACAGCCCTGACTCCCCCCCCCCCCCCCCGCTCTAAAGAACCCTGGTAGCGTGTGTATGAATACACATGAGCGGTGGACACACATGTGGGCTTAGACACGTGAGTGTGATGCATACAGAGTGGGTCTAGGGAGTTTTGCACATTCCTTATTGTGCAAAAATGTAGGCACTATATCTAGCACGGTCTACACTGCTGGCTGTGGGATGTTTAGCAGAGACCTCTTGAGGGGAAGGTCTGTTCCGCCCCTGAACTGCCTTGAGAAAAGCCCTACGCCTCTTTGAGAAACAGTTTGGGTTGAAAAGGACGTGGCAAATTAAAAGCACCATATAAATGATGAATGGCAGGCCTGTAAAGTGTCAGGAACGGATAGAGGGGTGGAGGTGAATGGAGCAGGGAAGCTGGCAGGCAGACATCTGATGCCATCAAGTGAGATTCCTGGAAGTGGGTCGAGTACAGCAGTTTCCTCACCTTGGTGGAAGGCCACGTACGTGACGAGAATTTCCCGGAGGTAAAGCAGATTCACTAGTCCTTCGCGTCTGGGGAGAGAGAATAAATCCATATGCTAGGTATTATGGTGGCGGCCCTGATCACGAGTGTACCCCAAATTAGTTCTAAAAAGAGAGGTGAAAGCACCTGGGACAGCTTTGAGTGGCCAGTTCCTTAGATCCATTAACTGGGATTATCCACGGGCAAGGGAAAGGCACTTGGCACATACTCAGAGGAGCCCCCCCCCCCCGCTATTCCTTCACATGTTCCCAGTCAGAGCCCTAGAATTAAAGTCGATTCAATAGTGGTGTAGGAGAGCTGGGGGGGGGGGGAATCACATCTGGCAACCAATGCGCCCCTTTGGTTTCAGATAGTACATGGGTAGCCCAGGACACAAATGTTCACAGCTCTCTAGCGCAGGCATAGGCAAACTTGGCCCTCCAGATGTATTGGGACTACAGCTCCCATCATCTCTAGCTAACAGGACCAGTGGTCAGGGATGGTGGGAATTGTAGTCTCAAAACATCTGGAGGGCCGAGTTTGCCTATGCCTGCTCTAGCGGTTCGGTTGGCTCATTTACCAGAAGTAAGGTAAAGGGACTCCTGACCGTTAGGTCCAGTCGCGGATGACTCTGGGGTTGCGCCGCTCATCTCGCTTTATTGGCCGAGGGAGCCGGCGTACAGCTTCCGGGTCATGTGGCCAGCATGACTAAGCCGCTTCTAGCAAACCAGAGCAGCGCACGGAAATGCCGTTTACCTTCCCGCCAGAGTGGTACCTATTTATCTACTTGCACTTTGATGTTGCTAGGTTGGCAGGAGCAGGGACTGAGCAACGGGAGCTCATTCTGGAGGTGTATACTTTGTTCTGACCAAACTGTCTGATATCAGAGGTGAAATATATTGGCCTTATTTTCAGCTCTCCTGCCGCGCACTACTGGATGTATCGACAATGTCAACGACTATTCCTGCTCTTCAAGGAGGCTTGGTGGACAGTAGCAGTGAGAATAGGGATTTCCAAGGGAGAATTCTCAACACTAACCAAACTACAATCCCCGGCATTCTTTGGGGGAGGCTACGTTAAAACCTGTATATAAACAATAGAGGTTTGGAGGGTAGAGAGTATTCCCCAATTGCTGCCTCAAAGCTCTGCTGTAGTACAGGAATTACAAAATAAGATATTCAGGACCAGAGAGGGCAGGAGAAGGGCTGGAAAGGGCTGGATGTGTGATAATGGAAAGCAGGGAGGAATCTAACAGTAGGTACTACAAAAGGATTGGCAAGTCGGCTTGTACAGGGCAATTTGCGTAAAAGGTATATACGTAGGTGTATCAGGTTCTGCATGGGGATAACCTGAAACCTAGTTATCTCAGGTCCAACACAGGAGTGACAATTTCTGATTGGATTTTTCAACTTAAAATTATAATAATAATATATTTTTTTAAAAATGCACCCTTCGAAACAGTTCTCTCTCTGTGTGTGAGGGGATTCTAGTTTTGCCTGGAGGAGTGATGCTAGATTAGGGAATGCTTAACCCTTTGCCCTGCCCTCCTTTCTTGATCTAAATCCCACCCACCCACTGGTGCTAACAGCAGTGTCATGGTAGATTTAGACCAGCAAAGCATCACAGGAGTGGGAAGGTTTAAACACTCCTTCCACTAGCGCCATTGATCTCTGAGCAAAAATCAGAGCTGCTCTTAAGATAAAACGAATAATGAAAAGGAAATGTGATACTGGAGATGGGTGATCATATGTTTCTTGGCCAAAAGTTTTCATTTTGAGGTGTGGGGTCCCCCCTCCCCCCCCCCAGATTGTGGGGAGCAGGGCACATTCCAGCTTTTGACGAATGCTGACAGCTTAGTAACGTGATCTGAGTTTTGGAGAAGTCCTGTATGTCAAATTCCTCTGCTGTTACAAGCCAAATATTCCCAGGAAGAAATGTTCTGTGCACTTCTTCCTGAAGGAGAGGGCAGATTTGTCCATGTTTGGGTATACAGTGGTACCCCGCAAGACGAACGCCTCGCAAGACGGAAAACCCGCTAGACGAAAGGGTTTTCCGTTTTGGAGGCGTTTTGCAAAACGAATTTCCCTATGGGCTTGCTTCGCAAGACGAAAGCCCATAGGGAAATCTCCGGGGACCTCTTTTAAATGCTAGCGGTGGGGAGCAAAGCCTTCCCCCCCCTCTGGCCTTCAGAAGAGGTCCAGGAAGGCTGGCGGGGGCCGAAAGGCTTTGCTCCCCACCGCCAGCATTTTAAAAGCAGTCCGGGATAGCAGGGAAGCGCTTCCCGCTATCCCGGATGGCTTTTGAAGGCAGGAGAGGTCCGCGAAGCCTGGGCGCGCTGATCTCAGCGCGCGCAGGCTTCGGCATGCCGGCAACTCTCCGCAAGCAGCGGCAGCCGAAGCCTTGGCCGGACAGCTTTTGAAGGCAGGCGGGAGGGGGGGGAGCAAAGACTTTCGCCCCCGCCAACCTTCAGAAGAGGTCCTGGAAAACCCTTTCGTCCGCTCTCCCGGGAGGGCTTTTAAAGGCAGGCAGGGGGGACAAAGACTTTCGCCCCCCGCCAGCCTTCAGAAGAGGTCCAGGACCTCTTCTGAAGGCTGGCGGGGGGGCGAAAGTCTTTGTCCCCCCTGCATGCCTTCCCAAGGGCTTTTAAATCGCCCCGGACAGCGGAGAAGTCCTCCGCTGTCCCGGGGCGATTTTAAAATGCCGCCCGCCAGCATTTTAAGATCGCCCCGGACAGCGGAGAAGCCCTCCGCTGTCCCGGGGTTTTTTTAAAATGCTGGGGGTGGGAAGAAAAGCCCTTGTCCCCCCCCAGCCTTCAGAAGAGGTTGGGGGACAGACTGTCCCCGGACCTGGTCTGAAGTCGGTTTCCCTAGGAACGCATTAATTGATTTTCAATGCATTCCTATGGGAAACCGTGCATCGAAGACGAAAAACTCGCAAGAAGAAAAAACTTGCGGAAGGAATTAATTTCGTCTTGCGAGGCACCACTGTAATCTGTTGGGATATTATAATATTTGACTTCAAACCTGCACAATGCCTACCAAACTAAATGAAAACTGCCAGGTATGAGCAGCAACCCTCCAGTAGATTTGATTCCTGTCTGCCTGGGTTTGCAAAAATGGATGTGTGTATGTGTGAGAACAGGACTTGGTGAGCTGATTCCAGCTTGTGGGGGAAGTGGTGGTCATAGTTTACACCAGGCCTGTACATAATTCAGGAAATCCCCCCTTTGAATTTTCAGAATCTGAATTTTCAAAATTTGCTGGAAAGCCCAACTTTTTGTTTCGGCTCAGCTGGGAGGGCCAACTTCTCACTGGAAGAATGTCCGGTGTCTGTCCGTCTGGGGTACGTCGGCATCAATGTCTTGCAGCGCCTTTTGGAACTGTTGCTCGTTAATGTGCTGGAAGGGCAGGCTATGCTGACGAAAGACAGAATTGCATTGACGTTAGAGTGGGAGACGTTAGGTGTTATGTACTGAAGTTCTCACCCTGGGCCAGCAGGGGGATACTGTAGATAGTTATGCAAATAAGGGATCGAAAGTGACGTTCAGTGATTGGATAGTTTTAGAAATTTGTTACAGTTACGTTGTACTAGAACTCTATATAAGCAGGCTGACTGAACCCTTCAATTCAGTTCTGTTCTGGCCTGTGAATATGTGAACAACTTAACATTAAGGAAGGGCTAGTTAGCACACTGATGCTTGGAAGCATATTTCGTGAGTTCTCAGCTCCACCCCATGTCTGGGAACAGAGTAATTGTGTGCTGGATTAGGCCAAGAGCCAACCTGGTCCAGGATTCTGTGGCCAGTAGATGCTTTTGAAAACCTTCTCAAGATGGAGCCCTATACTCTATGAACAATGTAAAATAGGAGGATTAAGACACCAGGAGATCCCTGACATGGCTCTCTTCCTTCCATCAATCCCTTCTCAAGAGTCAAGATCCATTTCCTTGAAAGTGAAAAGCAGCCATGCAGGGTAAGGGTGGATTGACTAGAATTCTGGGGTAAGGTGGGGCTTAATTCCTCCTTCTGCTGTTGTTTTCCTGATCTAACTACCACCCTCCCACCTGCCACCATTTTTCAGATGTGGGAAACATACAGAGTGTAAAGGGACAAAAACACACACAACTCCACTCCTCCCCCAGTGTCATGGCTCTGAAGTGGTTCACCATTCCCTACAGCTGCTTTTAGCTAACAAAAACCAATCCTGCAGGATATCCACTCTGTGGATCTTACACTGTCTTGTCATCTGGTTCGGTCCTAAGAGTTAAATACATGCATGGGGAACACCACATGTAGCACCCATTGCTGGGCTGCACCTTTTCAAACTGCAGCCAGGCGTTTAAATGTTTTTCTCCACAAAGAATATAAGAATTACAATGTCTGGGAGAAGATTTGGGGTAAGTCTTTTCTCTGATGTGCTGGCTTCGAATGTGCAAGGAGTGGTTTGGTTTTTTTACACCACCCTTTGTTGAGAGTTAAAAGGCAGAGATTTCCAAGTCATTACAATTTCCTTTTAAGAAAAAGGAGGAAGGAAGGGACGTTAGGCCTCAACACCACTTGGAAGAAATGTCCTCTGATGTGGAAGCCTCTAACTCAGTGTTTCTCAAACTTGGGTCTTCAGCTGTTTTTGGACTACAGTTCCCATCATCACTGGTCTTGCTAGCTAAAGATGATGGGGATTGTAGTCTGAAAACAGCTGGAGACCCAAGTTTGGGAAACACTAACTCTATGTGTCCTGTTAAGAGTCACTTTGTGGTAACTGGAAAATCTTCACTCTGCATGTGCTTAAAGCCTGACTCTCTTTTTTTGTTTTTGTTTTTTAAAGAAACAGTCTTCCCAGGGTTGTGTAATAATAATAATAATAATAATAATAATAATAATAATAATAATAATATATTTATACCCCACCCATCTGGCTGGGTTTCCCCAGCCACTCTTATCGGCTTCCAACAAAATATTAAAATACAGTGGTCTGTTAAACATTAAAAGCTTCCTGAAACAGGAATGTACTGAAAACAAATTTTAGGACTAAGCTTTGCCGAGCTTGAGTTAAATTACGCCTTGCTCACCAGCTCATTACCCTACCCCCTCAACATAATTAATGTCCACTTCAAGAAAGTAATTTTCTATTTCATATCTCACCTCATCAAAGATATCTGTAGGAGGACTGGCTGTTTCAGCTTCCCTCCATTGTTCGTCATGTCTCTGGATCGCCAAGGAAAGCTCCACTATAGGAGTAAGTGAATAGTAAACAAAGCATCATTTGCCAGGCGTTGCTCCACCCAGTGGGAGGTGATGTAGCAGGATACAAAGCCAGCAGGCATTGGTTGTACTTACAGTCGGAATGAACCCTCATTACGGCAGCCCAGGGGAAGCGCTGTTTCCACGAGCGCTTCATCCACCGATACTGAGAGGACATTTGCTGGTCCAGCTCCTTCCTCTCTTCAGTTGTGGATTTCTCCGGGTACACCCCAAAGAGAAACTTCCAGGTGATCTTCCTCTCACTGGGATGTGTGCCTAAGAAAAGACACATTACCCTACATTGACACCCCCCCCCCAGTGTAATAACACCAAACCACAGTTTTAAACGGGTCCCGATCCAGTTGAGATGCCTGATGGATAGCACTGCAGTAGTGGTGGGGCGGAATCAGAGTTGGGGTTAATCTTGCAAGCATGTGTCTAAACCTGAGAAGGGAGAGGATGCAGCTTTGCAGGCAGCACAGAAAAAAGTTGCTGGGGGAAAGGGTTAAGCATCCCTCCCCGCTACTGCTTTTCAGCTCAAAACTGCTTTCTTCTCCACTTCCCACACAAAAATCCAGGGCTTTAGTACTAATCAAGCACCTGGGAAGCTGAATTTAGTGTCCTTTCACCACATTCTCTTTGTGGTCCCCCCACCCCAGTGCTGTGCACAAATTACCTCCCAAAATTCTCCACTGTGTTTGAAGAAAATGTGGTTTTGGGCTGAAAAAGGTTCCTCACCCCTGGGCTAAAAAGGTAAAGGTGAAGGACCCCTGGCAGTTAAGTCCAGTCGCAACGACTCTAGGGTTGTGGCGCTCATCTCGTTTTACAGGCTGAGGGAGCCAGCGTTTGTCCGCAGACAGTTTTTCCGGGTCATGTGGCCAGCATGACTAAGCCGCTTCTGGCAAAACCAGAGCTGCGCACGCAAACGCCGTTTACCTTCCCGCCGGAGCGGTACCTATTTATCTACTTGCATTTTTGGCGTGCTTTCGAATTGCTAGGTTGGCAGGAGCTGGGACCGAGCAACGGGAACTCACCCCGTTGCGGGGATTCGAACCGCCAACCTTCTGATCAGCAAGCCCAAGAGGCTCTGTGGTTTAGACCACAGCGCCACCCGCGACCCCTGGGGCTAAAGGATGCCAGAAACAGGCTTCCCCCTCCTTGCCCCCACCAGCATCTCTGCAGTGTAGATTGTGTGGCTACCTCTCTCGTAGACCAGCTTGCGCATGCGGAAGACATCCAGCCGCCCATCTATGTCAAACAAGGTGTAGATTGACTGAGAGGGCAGAGATGTGTTCTCTCTTGCGGAGCGGGAGGGAAATGCTGTGCCATCTTCGTCCCGGTGGTTCTTAGTGGGATCTTTCTGGCTACTGCCTGCTATCTCTTCTTGGTTCTTGCTGGGGATTGTCGTGAGCTCAGCAGAACTTACGTGTTGGCTTCTTGAGACCAGGAAAGGAAAAGTGGAACATGTCAGATTTTTTTAGACTTCATTTCTGTAGGCGATCTGCTGGTCCTTAGGATGAACTTAGCTGTACAGTGGTAGCTCGGGTTACATACGCGTCAGGTTACATATACTTCAGGTTACAGACTTCACTAACCCAGAAATAGTACCTCGGGTTAAGAACTTTGCTTCAGGTAGAGAACAGAAATTGTGCTCCGGCGGCATGGTGGCAGCAAGAGGCCCCATTAGCTAAAGTGGTGCTTCAGGTTAAGAACCGTTTCAGGTTAAGAACGGACCTCCGGAACGAATTAAGTACTTAACCCGAAGTACCACTGTAGCACAAAATGAAGATCTGAAACATCATGCAAATTTGAAAACTTGGCTAGCCCATTCTCCAGACTGAAATGTTGTGGCATTTAAATATTTTCTCAAATGGTAATGTTGTGTGGGAGGTGCTTGACAACTTTCTTCTGCCTCTAAAGTTCACAAATCAAACTGCATCCACAAGAGGAGATTTTGTGATATATAAAATAGAAATCATAAGATGTACAACCAAATTTCAGTCAGTAAGGTTTGAAAATTCCTTATACAGTCGTACCTTGGAAGTCAAACAGAATCCGTTCTGGAAGTCCGTTGGACTTCCTAAATGTTCAGAAACGAAAGCACGGCTTCTGATTGGCTGCAAGAAGCTCCTGCAGCCAATTGGAAGCCACGGAGGTTGCGCCGGACGTTTGGCTTCTGAAAATCGTTCGAAAACTGGAACGCTCACTTCTGGGGTTTGATCGTTCGGGACTGTATATTTATTTTCTGTACTTTGAATCGTCATGTACCTTGATAGGAACCGAAGAAACTGCCATGAAGTTGAGTTTCTTTATACTAGACTCCTTATTTTGTGCCCTCCTGTGTTGTTGTTTTTTTGCTGAAACACATTACCTATTTTAAAAGAATTAAGCTGAAATTCTTGGAACTGTATCACAAGTGACTTAGGATTTGCTCAGTGTCTCCTCTTTGTGTCCTGCCATATGAACACCATCCATACAATCACAGCTGTGATTCTTCATCTCCTTCTCCCCCCACCCCCATTTTCTTCCTTGCAGAAGCTCTGACCTTGCAAAGGATTCCAGAAATGGGAACAGGGCCTTCAGGACACGGTAACTGGCAGCCGTTTGAAGTAACCATTGGGTCTGATCTTCTGCAAACTGCAACAGGATTGCAATGGTCTCTCTGTGGGGCATAAGCATTTGGTTAGCTCTGATCATCAGAGACAGGGATAAGGAGCGATGTGGAAGCTGGTAGGAGCAATTCATGAATGAGAGAAGCTAGATGACAGAGAGCAAGTTTTGAGGAGACAGCATAGGAATATAAAAAGAGCCCTGCAAGTTTGGACCAAAGGTCTGTATGTAACCCACAGTCGCCAGCCCGACGCTTTCAAGAGTCCTGTAATTAGAGCAGTAACTGGTGGTTGAAGGCACATTGCATCTGAAGTTGGTGGCTCAAACGCCCTGGCTATCTGCTTGCAGGCTTCCCAGTTGGCCACTGTGTGAGACTGGGATGCTGGACCACATGGGCCCTTGGCCTGATCCAGCAGGCTTTCCTTATGCTCTTATGGCAAAGCCATATCTTCCATTAATATCTCTAACTCCCTTTTGAAGCCGCCCCCAACACATCTTGTAGCACTGAGTTCCATAAGTTAATAGCATAATGAGTAAAAATAAAAGGACCTTTTTTTGTCTCCCAGTTTCAGAGGTTGACTCTGAGTTTCTGGCATTATAACTTACCGGATGGCTCGTAACCAGCTCCCGAGGAGCTGAGACACAAGACCTTTGGGCTCTGCGACCTTCATCCCCTGCCTCCCGGCGCCATAGGCATGGGGGCTATTCATGGATACAGGTGCACATGGCCCAGGATGCTCTCTTTGCCTGTTTACCTGCCTCCCTGGGCACCTCTGCCTGCTGACGGCATTGTGGAACCCCTGTGACCTCATAATGGCTCTTTGTGCTGCTAGACCAGTGATGGCCAAACTTGGCCCTCCAGCTGTTTTGGGACTACAGCTCCCATCATCCCTAGCTAACAGGACCAGTGGTGATGGGAACTATAGTCCCAAAACAGCTGGAGGGCCAAGTTTGGCCATCACTGTGCTAGACTCTGGACTCAGCTATATTGGCAAAGAAAAAGCGCATAACAGTATACGCGTTGTTTATGCATTCTAATGCTGTGACACCAGATGGTGCTGTGTAGTTCCATTTTTGCTAACCCGATTTCCCATACAAAGTTTGCAGTGCATTTAACGGAAACTTATTTGATGTGTCTAGATCCAGCCTCTGTAGCCTTTCCACTTGCCCTGTTTTATAGCCGCCTGACCGGGCTTCTCGCTTGCCGCTCCCTTGTTTTGTTTAAAGGGAGATGAAAAGGAGGCAAAGGGAGGAGGTGAGAAGGGTCGGAGTGCACTGGGACAAAGAGGGATCTGGGAATCGGCTAACAGGGAGACATGAGTGAGGACATGAGTGAGGAAACTCTGGCCTTCCAAATGTTGAACTACAACTCGACATCAGCTCCAGCATGTATGGCCAATGGCCAGGGATGATGGTGTATGGGCAATCTTTCTGGAAGATACAGTGGTACCTTGCAAGACGAATGCCTCGCAAGACAAAAAACTCACTAGACGAAAGGGTTTTTTGTTTTTTGAGCTGCTTCGCAAGACGATTTTCCCTATGGGCTTGCTTCGCAAGACGGAAACGTCTTGCAAGTTTGTTTCCTTTTTCTTAACACCGTTAATACAGTTGCGACTTGACTTCGAGGAGCAACTCATAGAACGCGGTGTGGTAGCCTTTTTTGAGGTTTTTGAAGACTTTGGTGATTTTTGAAGCTTTTCCAAAACTTTCCCGACACCGTGCTTCGCAAGACGAAAAAAATCGCAAGACGACAAAACTCGCGGAATGAATGAATTTCGTCTTGCGAGGCACCACTGTACCGTATTTTTCGCCCTATAGGATGCACTTTTCCCCTCCAAAAATGAAGGGGAAATGTGTGTGTGTCCTATGGGGCGAATGCAGGCTTTTGCTGAAGCCTGGAGAGCGAGGGGGGTCGGTGCGCACCGACCCCTCTTGCTCTCCAGGCTTCAGGAAGCTCTCCACTAGCCGTGGGAGAGCTGCGCGAAGTCGCGCAGCTCTCCCACAGCTAGCGGAGAGTTTGCCTGCACCCAGAAGCTTGGGGTGCGCTGAGCTCAGAACGCCCCAGGCTTTGGGCTTCGCGCAACCCTCCGCTAGCCGTGGGAGAGCTGCTCGAAGTAGCGCAGCTCTCCCACGGCTTGTGGATAGCAGCCTGTTCTGGGGACTGGGGTCGGGGGAAGCTCGGGCTTCCCCCGCCTCAGCCCCGCACCTGGGGGGGAAATAATTTTTTTTCTTTATTTCCCCCCAAAAAAACTAGGTGCGTCCTGTGGGCCGGTGTGTCCTATGGGGCGAAAAATACGGTAATTGTAATTTCCAGGAGTTAGTTGATCTAGCATGGTCATCTCTTCCTGCCTCTGTTTACTTCCCCTTTCTATCTCTTGTTAAAGTCCTTTGGTGGCTGAGAGCAGCCTTTAATGTATAATCTGCTGGAAGGAAGACGCAATAGCGATGGGCACTTTCTGACCTTTGATGTAGAAGCATTGGGAAGAGGGTGACGAATGAATGACTTGCACGTAGGCAGTTGGGCAAGCCATACAGGCTAGCTATCAATAATCTATAAATCAGATGGTTTTTGGGCCGAGTGCTGAGAACCTTGTGCACAGACTGTCGGCCGTGGGGCTGCGCAAAAACTGAGGCTACCTGGGGGAGTCACTTCACCACTTTTTGAGGGCTTCCCACTGGCAGATTGAAGGGTTGCTTGGTAATGTATATATTGCTTGCTGTTTAGAATAAAATCACTAATCTTCTCACTCACTTGTGTTTGGGTGTTGTAGTTCAGCGGCATCTGGAGGGCCAAGGGTTCCCCATACCCAATCTAGGGTGGCCCAGATTTTAGTGGCTCAACCTTGACTGACTGGTCTCACAATGCTTCAGAGAGGTGGGGGCAACTGGATTGTGATGCTGTAGCCTATGCTGCGGTTGCTCAGTTCACAATAGGCCATTCCAGCAGGTCATCTTGAGCCCCTGTGCAGATCTGCCCTGTTTGTCATCCCAGAGCTCAGCTTATGCTTACAGCAGGTGCTTGCTGTGGTGAACATCGGGAGAAGTTTTGCCTGTCACCACAGGGCTCTTCGTTATAAAGCTAAAGGGACCCCTGACCATTAGGTCCAGTCGTGGCCGACTCTGGGGTTGCATTGCCCATCTCGCTTTATTGGCCGAGGGAGCCGGCGTACAGCTTCCGGGTCATGTGGCCAGCATGACTAAGCCGCTTCTGGCGAACCAGAGCAGCGCACAGAAATGCCGTTTACCTTCCTGCTGGAGCGGTACCTATTTATCTACTTTCACTTTGATGAACTGCTAGGTTGGCAGGAGCAGGGACCGAGCAACAGGAGCTCACCCCGTCGTGGGGATTTGAACCGCCGACCTTCTGATCAGCAAGCCCTAGGCTCTGTGGTTTAACCCACAGTGCCATCCGCATCCCTACCTCTTCATTATTGGGCAAGCCTAAAGTAGTACAAGTTTCAAAACACACACGCAAGGCAAATTATCCCTTTGCCATGACAAAGCAGACCAGAATTGCATTAAAAAGGCCTGTTGCCAGCAAGGAGGGTCTTCTCCTCCCGCTCCTTGGTGTGGGTGTGTCAGTCAAGTTGCTCTCAGTGGATTCGGCGGAACATGCTTGCCTGCCTCTTGGTGGGGCACATAATAGGGGAAGATGTGCTGATGGTCTTCCAAGAGCCTGGAAGGCTGTCAGTGCAGAAGATGGAGCAGACTGCAAATCTGTTGGTTGGATGGCAAAGCTAGAACCAGCACTGAAGCCAAATTTGGATAAACATCCAGAGAAGCTTCGTCGTGGTAAGAAATAGCCTGCATTGTTGAAAGGTGGTTGCGCTCTTAGTTTTGCGGAAGGCACTGGAGCAGAGGCTGTGCGGAGCCATCTGTCAACTGTGGTTGCTTCCTGCATTGCAGATTCTGCACTGAAGAGAGGGTTTGGGTGAGTTGGCCTTCAACCCTGCGATTCCTCCTTCCCGTTGGTGATACTCCCCCCCCCCCTTGCCTCTCCCTCTGGGTCCCATCTACAATCACCTGCCAGCGAGGGAACAAAGCATGCAGGTGTGATAGGAATTTATGGTCTTAGAGATATGGTAATGTTCATAAGTGTACCAACCAAGCATGTACATAGATCAGCACAGGAAGGCCAACCTGGAACCATTTTGATTCCTAAACTGAGCAAAATGCTTTCTCTGCAAGGTCAAAGTGGCAAACCTCCCCATTGTCTCTTTCCTCACAAATCCCGTCTTAAGGGCACATTTAAGATCTCAAGTAACCTGCCAGGCAGGAGATAAACAACGACAGGAGAAAAACAACATTCAAATTTCTGTTTTAAGACCGCCTTTTCTGTGATGTAGGTGTGATGTATCTGAGGGGTGGTCTTAGGTAACACCCCTTCTGTGATGTATGTATGATGTTTCTGGGGGTGGTCTTGATCTACAGGATGGCAATTTCAAAAGTCTTTACAAGGCCTTGCACACCATTTTTCTGGGTCCCTCCTCCTCTCCTGCGGGTGAGGGGAGCACCCTGTTGCAACAGATCAATAAAGATCAAGCTTACTAGCCGCTTTGCTTCTCAATATTCTCTGGCTGGCCTCTGTTATCTTCTCCTACCAATAGGGAACCTATGTAAGGACTCTATATGGGCTCTTGGATACCCCATAAGGGAAAAGGGCATTTTTTGTTTACAACACAGGGATTCTCCACCTCCTCCTCCTCCCACCCCTTCCTTCTCTTCCTCGCTCTTCTCATGGCTCGCTCCCTTGGCTGGCAAATAAGCAGCAAAAGCAAGGAGAAGGAGTAGCAAGGCCAGGCGCCACTTGGGGAAGGATCCCTGCCTGAGAGTCTTTGGAGAACTGTTGCCTGCCAGAGTAGATGATACTGGGCTAGATGGACTAGTGCCTTAATTCAAAGCAGTCATTGGGACTGCAGGGCAAAAGCTTTTCAGCTTCTCCCTCCTCCCTCCTCTCTCCTCTGTCATTGCACCACTACTACTTCCGCAATTTGCAATGCACTCCTGTTCCTTTCCAAGCTTTGTGGTTTGAGGTCACTGGTTAGATATTTGGAGAGACAATGCATTAGTTAATTCCACATTCAGCCGCTGAGTTCATTAGTGCTTATTGCCTGGGGCCGGGGAAAGCGTGCTTCAGCAAAAGTGGGAAGCATTTTCTCGCTAGCAGATTGCTCTTTAAAAGAAGAAGTCAGTTTCCTGAGCGCATGGTTTGTGTGCATGTTTGTGGTATGTCTGTGCCAGAGTTCAGGGAAATTGCAGGGGGCATGAATGAATGTAACAGGCTAACAGGAAAGAACTGACTGGAATCCCCAGAAATTCCTGAATGGGAATTTGTGGTTGTGTCTTGAGTCGGATCACCATTGGGGAAATTATTTTGGGCAAGCATGCAGAGGAGATGAACACAAATAACAGGGAAAGGCAGTAGCTCAGTGGGCAGAGCATGTGGCTTGCATACAAACTTCAGTCCCCTACATCTCCTACAACAACGTTGTTGTTAAGTGTGAACAAAGGAAGACAGTTCCAGATAAAGTGGCTTATTGTGGAGCAACCTGTGGTTGCATTTGGGAGATGGTGGGCTGTGTGTACACGCCATACATTTAACAGACATGACTTTCCTGAAGGAAACTGTAGTTTACCCCTCACTGAGCGCCAATGCCCAACACTCTTCACAAACTGCAGTTCCCAGGATTATTTGGGGGACAGTCATGCACATTAAATGTGCTTTAAATGTATGGGGTGTGCAGCCTATATCTTGGGTGCAGCTGGAGGTTAGAAGGGGTCACTGATGACTGAGGTGGCAGCTGTGCTCCACCCGAGACATTTTCTTGAGGTGAAATAGTTAATGGTGCTGATGTGTGAGAGAGAGAAAGAGAGAGAGGTGATGGTGAAGGAGGAACATGGCAGGAGCAAGAGATGCTACTGCCTAAGGCGAAGACTAGGATGCATAGTTGTCAACCGTCCCTTATTTGGCGGGAAACTCCCTTATCCCAGCGCCGTGTCCCGCTGCTGTCTTATTGATGATGTCCCTTAAATTTCCCGGGTTTCAAAGGAAGCAGCTCCTCTCACTCCCTCCCTGCCGGCCAGGGAGGAGGGAGGCTCCAACTGTGTTGCTTGGCTGCCCGCCCCGCCCCCCTCCAACCTCCTCTCACCAGCCTCGGCCCCCGGGAACCCCTCCCAGCTGGGACTGATGGGACACTTGGGCCCTTCCGCCACCATCCTCCTTGTGGCCACCAAACTGAGCGTCTCTGCCTGGGGCCTCCCCTCTGCCTGCCGCCGCCGCTCCCGCTAGGTCGTACTGCGGCTGCGCCGCTGAAGGACCCGGATGAGATGGGCAGCCTGGCATGGCCTATAAATTGCTGCGGAGCCTTGAGAGGAGAGCGAGGGCAACCATAGAGAAAGCAGTTCAGAGAGAGGAGGTGGAGGCGGAGGCACGGGCAGGTGTTCCAAGGGCTAACCATAGAGGGGGAAAGCGGAAGAAGGACTGCAAGCGCTTCTCCCATAGATTTGTAGTGGTAGACTAGCGTAGATGGTCTGATCTGCGGGTTTACTTCGGGCGCTATTTCCACCCCTTTCTTCCTCCTGCCCGCCTGATGGAATTGAGAGCTGCTGATGGAGCACGAGAGGAAAGATACAGAACTGCAGCAGCATTTTCGTAGCTTGGACTTCGTTTTGCGCGAAAAGTGGTTGCTGCTTGTAGTTATTTAATTGCAGTGTTTCATCGGCTGGTGTCTTGAGCAGCAACCTCTGGAAACGTAGGGCTAAAAACCAGCGCTGCTCTCCCAAATTATCTGGTCCCTTTTAACTTCGTATTTCAGCTGGTTGACGAAAATCCATTGTTTTGGCTGCTGATCCCTTATTTTTGAGGCTGCTGGTCCCTTATTTTCAAATCTGTAAGTTGACAGCTATGCTAGGGTGCCCTTTCCCATTCGGTTTCATGTAGAGAAGCTGCCTTGACTGGCAGTTCAATCTGACTTTAATACTGGCAAAGGGGACAGTGTCTGGCCCCACACCTGAAGGCAGCCTACTATCCCACTGGTAGAGCATTTGCTTTGCATGCTGGACATCCCAAGTTGAACCCCCAGCATCTCCAGATTGGGCTGGGAGGCACTTCTGTTTGAAAACCTGGACTGCTGCTGCCAGTCAGTGTAGACAGTACTCAGTCAGATAGGCCTGTGGTCTGACTCGGCATGTGGCAGGTTCCTATGCCTTCTCAAAACCTCGCTGCCTTTCCCTGACCCAGAGGCAGCTGTCTCACTCTGCCTTACGGTGGGCCCAACCTTTGTAGAGTCTTACCTAGCAAGATGCTGGACTACTGTAATGCAAAATAAGTGAGGCTGCCCTTGAAGATGGTCCAGACCAGGGATCAGCAACCTTTTTCAGCTGTGGGCCGGTCCACCGTCCCTCAGACCACGTGGTGGGCCGGACTATATTTTGAAAAAAAATAGTAATGAACAGTGGCGTAGTGTGGGGGGTGCAGGGGGGGCCGGCCGCACCGGGCGCAACATCTGGGGGTTAGGGCAAATCCACGGGTTAGGGGGCGCAAATCCACGGGTTAGGGGGCGCAAATCCACGGGTTAGGGGGCGCAAATTACTTGCCTTGCCCCGGGTGCTGACAACCCACGCTACGCCACTGGTAATGAACAAATTCCTGTGCCCCACAGATAACCCAGAGATGCGTTTTAAATAAAAGCACACATTCTATTCATGTAAAAACATGCTGATTCCCAGACCGTCTGTGGGCCGGATTGAGAAGGCGAATGGGCCGCATCTGGCCCCCGGGCCTTAGGTTGCCTACCCCTGGTCCAGACTCTGCAGGTAGAGTGCGGCTGGTAAGTGAGGCAGCCTGATAGTTCCATGTGCTGCCACAAGTCTTGAAAACGTCATGCTGGCTGCCATTGAATTACTGGGCCCAATACAAGGTGTTCATAATAGTGGCATATGAAGCCTTAAATGGCTTGGGACCCACGTCCCTTAAACAGCACCTTCCTTATATGACCCCAGAGAAGGCATCTGAAAGCAGCCCTGTATAGGGAAGTTTCTTTTTAATGTTTAATGTTTTTATATGTTGGAAGCTACCAGGAGTGGTTGAGGCACCCGGTCAGATGGGCAGGGTATAAATAATGAAATTGATGATGATGATGGAATAGGATGTCACTATTTTCATCGGAGAAATATTGGAGGGTATGATACTGGCCCACAGACAATTGCCAGCCAAACTCGTGGTGGAAGGAGCTAGCCTGGATTTCCACAGAGAAAGCCTCAAAACAGGCCCTTGCTTGACACATGTCTGTAAGGGATCTTCATGTCTGTCTGTCTGCCTGTCTGTATTATATGTCTGCCTGGCAGCGTTGCATCTTCACAGGTTCTGGTGCTCACACAAAGCCCCCAAATTCTGTGCCTCCTCACTGAGGAGCCTAACCAGTTACTTCAAAAACACGCACCCTTCCCTCCTCCTCTCCCCCTCGTCCGGCACCATCCGTGGCGGCAACAGCAGCAACACAGCACTGCTACCCTCTAGCTGCCTAGCAGATTCGTTTGGGGAGCCCAGAGCACCGCTAATTGCGCTAATTAATATGGAGCAGATGCAGCAGGAAGTGGGTGGAGGCGGCGGAGGGAATATTTCAGCAGGCAGAGGCGGCTGGATTTATGAGGGAGGTAATTCCCGGCTTCCTTTGCTGTGCAGCCGCAGGGTAAAGGAGCTGCCATGTGGAGAGTAATTTAAAGACAATTTTCCTGGGTGGCAGAAGGAGGGAGGAGGGCCGGGATTGGCAGCAGGGCCACTTCTGCAGCGAGACAGTCTTAAGATGGTGGTTATCAAACTGCGTTCTGGGGAGCCCTTGATAAGACGATCCGTACAGTCGGAAAAGCTTCCCAGTGTTCGCCCACTGCTAAGGAGATTCCCTGCGGTGCTCAGCAGGAGGGAGGTGATGGGCGACATTGGCTGTCCTGTGTTGGAGGCTGCATGCTCAGGACAAATGTGTGTGGCATTTGGCAGGCCTCACCAATAGTCTATGCGAATGCCTAAGGCTGGCACACAGCATCTGGCTTCCTGAATGCACAAGAAAGGAAAGAGGACAGTTCTTCTCCTCCTCGTGCTTCCTTGAATTGTTGTATAGGGGAGCGGATTTCAGCAGGTGGAGTTCGTCTCACACTGGCCGCAGCTGCTGAAATTCCAGCACTGTTAGGAAAAGGTGCAGGCTGCAGCCCCTGCCCTCTTTTGCATCTGGCCAGCATACATTAGAGGCCCAAGAGCCTCTATTAAACAGAAAAGCTGGCAACCTTACTAGCGAGGGAGAGCAGTTGGCTCTAACAATCAAGTATTAATGCAACTTACTCTGAATATAAAGGGACGCGGGTGGCGCTGTGGGTTAAACCACAGAGCCTAGGACTTGCCGATCAGAAGGCTGGCGGTTCGAATCCCCATGACGGGGTGAGCTCCCATTGCTCGGTCCCAGCTCCTGCCAACCTAGCAGTTCAAAAGGACATCAAAGTGCAAGTAGATAAATAGGTACCACTCCGGTGGGAAGGTAAACAGCGTTTCCGTGCGCTGCTCTGGTTCGCCAGAAGCGGCTTAGTCCTGCTGGCCACATGACCCGGAAGCTGTAAGCCAGCTCCCTCGGCCAATAAAGCAAGATGAGCGCTGCAACCCCAGAGTCAATCACGACTGGACCTAATGGTCAGGGGTCCCTTTAACTTTTTACTCTGAAAATACTCAAACACTCATCTCATGTTCCAAGAGCAAGTCCTGACTCACGTACGTTAGTCCCTGTTAGTGCATTTGTTTCCACACACAGAAATCTTTCTCTGGCATGGAAATGCAGCATTCAGAAAAGATGCACCGGTTGAACTCCTGCCTGTTGCACAGATGTCAACATATTAATAGTAGTACGGCAGACGATTAAAAGCAGGGCGGTAAAGTTTTTTTAAAAAATTGGCAGCCCCATTTAGCATAACCTTCATCACTTTCCCTCCTTCTATTTTATTTTAAAAAACAAAACTGCATGAACCTTCCTGTCAAACAAACAGCCCTTCTTCAAAATTCTTTTTCAAAACCATCCCCCATAATTTTGAGATCACCTCTTACAATGGCAAAATTGGGATGGGTACCACTTTCATTTCTCCATAGTTTTCCCAATGCCCCAATCTGTCATCCTCACTTGTCTTTCCGACATGCACACATCCTTCTCCCCAATGCCATCTTCTGGATTTTTTTCTGGGGTGGGGGGGTGGGGGTGCTGCCAGTGTGCAGTTTGATCCCTTGAGGATGGGAGAGCTTTGAGCAGCTGCTGCCCCCCCCCACTCGTGTATAGGCATTTCAGGATGGGACCCCCCACCCTGAAGGGAACAAGAGCCAAAGGGATTTATATTGCAGCAGCTGGAGACTCATAAAACCACAGCCCACCTGCCCCACTGATCCCTAGTCTGGAACATGGGTGGGCTTGCTTGGGAAGTGGAGGCCAGAGCCTCGCATCTGTCACTGCTCAGTCTGAGCCTCTTGAACTGCGCCTGCTAAGCTCCCCACCTCCGTGCTCAGATTTATGTGGACATTCACATGGTGCCGGGTTTCTGCGGCTTTTGCTCCTACCTGGAAGTGTGATCTATTAGCAAGGAGCAGAGTTAAGCCTCTTCCCGAGGTTCCTTTCCACGGTCCCTCATATATGTTTCCCGTTCCCCAAAGCCTTTGACCACGCCGTTCTTCTTATGCCTGAAACAGCCTCCTTGCCTCCGTGATGTTTAAATTTTTTAAATGGAGCGCACATATCTGCAGGGGCCATAACAAACAATACATCATAGGAACGTAAAAGGAACCCCGCTAGGTCCCCAGAGGTCCATATCTAGCCCAGAAAGGCTAAAGGACAAGCAGCCTATTGCCTTCAAAGAGCAAAAGTAAAGATCTGCAGCAGTGGACGGATTCTCCAGAGATTAAATATATATGTAACATGCCCTGGATTTGAAGACAGTGACAGTGGGGGGGGGGGGGACCAGTTTCTGTTATAGCTGCTTTCCAATAGCATTGTGAGCATTCTGTGGAACTTTAAAGCCCTAAAGGTTCTGTGATCTCTTAAATTAAGGAAGCTTGTAAAACAAAAGACTGTTGTTAGACACGGCTTTATCTCCGTCCCTGGCATTCTTCATGTCCACACTTGAGTTCCAGGTGGCATTTGTTTTCAAGGCAACTGAGCATCATGCTTTGACGCAGAGCTGTTGGGTTTGAGTTTTGAATTGCATGTTTCAGTTGCGAATGTTAGGGTATGTTTTCCCTGACTTTGAAAACATTAGCGGACGGATTTCAACAGCATAACCTGGGCTTTGCTCGATTCTAGTACATACCTTTGTCTGAATTTGGAAAGAGTGATCCACCCCTCCCTGGTTCAACGTTAATTGTATGCAATTTTGAAGCATATTCGCCTTGGTTTTCGTAAAACAAATCGGTTTCCTCTTTTTATGTTTGGTGTCTCTTTTCCATCATCATCGATTTGGGGGGACAGACACAAAGACCATGCTTGCGATTCCTGAGTTAGCCACAGGGGGGCCTCTTTGTGCTACCAATTTTGATAAGATTCCTCATTGCCTGTGGGGCTGCTGCTCACCTAGGATCAAATCCCTGGGTGAAGTCGGTGCTACTGCTACTAGCAGACATGGGAGGAGATCAGATTTGCATCTCATTCTTCCCTTGATATTTGAGTCTCACCTTGGGAAGATGATTCCGTGTCTGCTGCCCTTCTGCCAGAACAAAGGCTTGCATGTATCCACTGAAATTCTGATAGCATACTGCCAAGATTTGTTAAGTAGACTATTTTAGGCTTGCTGTTGCAGTCTGTGCAGTTGACAGAGAGATTGAGGCTGCTTAGTTCCTGCGTACAAAAAGCAAAAATCCCTCTCTGGCTCTTAGGATTTCTGCAGGCATTGGCTTTCAAGCATATATTTGCAACCATGAGGTTTCCAAGCTGCTTCTTGTTAAAAAGGAAAGCTAAGATGCTTTGAAAGCATCCTGCAGTTTTTCTGCACACATCCCTGGGTAAGTGCCTCTGCACCAGCACACCTGGCGATGCTAGACTCCCTTGGCAGCATGGCTCAGGGAACCTTCCCTGTCTCCTGACAGCCACAGGTGCAGTGGAATCTCCCTGGCCCCGTGGTGGAGGGAAGTGGCTCAGCAGGTGATTTCCCCTGGTTAATTTCATGGCATTTAACGAGCTTGGCATTAGACGCAGCTCATCCATCGGTTACTGATTGCTCCCTGACTGCTAATGATCTGCTTTCATTCACTGGAAAATTTGCCCGAGAGGAGGAGGGAGCACAAAAGCATGCCGGGGGAAGCCCTGCTTGGAATAGCTCCCAAAAGGAGCTTGCCACTGCTGCCAGCATCTGCCTGCCTGCACTGCTGTTGGTACCGTGATTTGCCCAGGCATCACACAGGCCATGCAGCAAAGGGCAGGGGGATGTGATGTGTCCCCCAGCACATCTGGGGGTTATTTTGGAAAGGAGACAAGGGATGCTAGGGTAGGGTGGATTGCATGGACCTGTATCTTTTGGTATGAGGTTGCCCACCTGTCAATCACCGGGTGATGGGCAGATTGGGGTGTTTCAACCCTACTGAGTATTGGTTGTCTGGGGAGGTGCAGAGAGCAGGATTGAACATTCCACTCATCAGCTGATGAGCAGAGAGTTCAATCCTGCTTCCCCAGCACCTTCCCTGCTCAGTAAATGGACTACTGCAATGCACTCTATGTGGGGCTACCTTTGAAGGTGACCCGGAAACTGCAATTAATCCAGAACGCGGCAGCTAGACTGGTGACTGGGAGTGGCCACCGGGACCACATAACACCGGTCCTGAGAGATCTGCATTGGCTCCCAGTACGTTTCCGAGCACAATTCAAAGTGTTGGTGCTGACCTTTAAAGCCCTAAACGGCCTCGGTCCTGTATACCTGAAGGAGCATCGCCACCCCCATCGTTCAGCCCGGACACTGAGGTCCAGCTCCGAGGGCCTTCTGGCGGTTCCCTCCCTGCGAGAAGTGAGGTTACAGGGAAGCAGACAGAGGGCCTTCTCGGTAGTGGCGCCCACCCTGTGGAACACCCTCCCTTCAGATGTGAAGGAAATAAGCAGCTATCCTATCTTTAAAAGACATCTGAAGGTAGCCCTGTTTAGGGAAGTTTTTAATATTTAATGCTGTACTGTTTTTAACATTTGATTGGGAGCTGCCCAGAGTGGCTGGGGAGACTCAGCCAGATGGGCGGGGTATAAATAACAAATTATTATTATTATTATTATTATTATTATTATTATTATTATTATTATTATTATTATTTCATATTTTTACATAGTTCTATGTTGCTTTCAGCCCAAGAATAAATACAGATAATCAGCACCCAGCAAATACATTCCTGGAGGACGTGGTGTTTCAGCCATAAAGGCTAGGAATGGAGCTTCCATGTTCAGGGGCAGTCTATAATACCTCTGATTCTCAGATACTGGAAAACAGGGGCTGTGCCTTGCATGCTAGCTTCTCAAGGACATCTGCTTGGCTGCTACTGGCAACAAAACACTGGGGCAGTTTGGGGTTTATCCAGCATGACTCTTCTATACCTTAAGCCCTTTCATCCCAGAGAGATGTGAACTGTAGTTCGCAGGGTGAGATCAGAGCCCGCCTGTCCACGAAGCAGACTGAGAATCAAAAGGAGATGCCGTCAGTGCAGGAGATGCAAGGAAAAGTGGCAGCAGCGGCTTCCAGGTTCTGCCAACAGCCTTGCGAGATCTCGTAGAACTGCCATGAGATTTCACAAGTGCTCTTGTGAGATCTTGTAGGAGCTCTTGAGAGATTTTGCCAGAACCCAGAAGCCGCAGCCGTGCAACCCTGGTGAGTGTAGCGGAGGCGCAGGGCGTCACATTCCTGTTTCGCCCCAGGCGGTGAAACATGATGGGCCGGCCCTGGGTGAAATGAACTTTGCACATGCACAGAGGTGCTTGTCTCGCGCTGAGTCCCGCTTTCGTGATGACACCCTGGCCCAAGCTAATACCCTGGGAAGCAATTTTTCTAACTCATCCTGGCGTCGTAAGCAAAACACATCTCAAGCTAGGCAAGCGACGACACACCCACCCACCCACCCCAGATCTCAGCTTAAAATGAACCTGAGGATTTTGTGCTGTGTCATATTTTGGTTTGCCTGTGTCTTTTCCACAGTGCATGACCCCAAAGTTTCCCATTTGTGCCCATATTTGCATGAAAATTTGGGCAGGCAATGCTTTCATTCATTCGTTCCTTCCTTCCAAATATTTATAGGCTGCCTGTGTAGCAACAACACTGAATTCAATTTAAAACAACTATCTGATTCGTAAAACAAGGAGCAGATGAAGCCATAAATAACACCTCTCCTCTTAAAAGCGCAGAGCGGCGACCTACCTTAATAATAAGCCGCACACAAAATAATTCACAAAAGCCCGAGAAAGCAGCCAGGGCTTGACCTGGAACTGCTACAAAGCCAAGGTTGGCATCAGGCAAACCTTGGAGGAAGAGGATTCCGTACCTGGGGTGCCACCATAGCGAAGACCACCCCTCATTCCTGCCCTCCTTGTTACAATTCAAATGTGTGAACCGGCACACACTGCTACTCCGGATTGTACACAGTCGGGAAGGATCTCGTATGTGAATCATATAGTTGGAAGGGCCCCTGGGGGTCATCCAGTCCAACCCCTTGCTCAGTGCAGAATCTGCAAAGCAGGATGCAACTACTCCATCCCTGACAGGTGGTCACCCAGCTTATATTGAAACACCTCCAGCAAAAGGAGATCCCACCAGCTCCCAACAAGGCAGCGTGTGTTGTGCACTGTTGAAAAAGCTTCTAGTGTTTTACTGAATTTTGTTTCTCTGTGGTTGCTTCTCCTCCTGCCCTCTGAAGTGATAGTGACCGATGAAAGACCTCTGTTTATTTCAGAATTTTCTTGCAGGAAACGGTGAGTCTCCAGATTGCTGCTCCCAACATCCCTAACCACTGGGCACTTTCACTGGGGCTGATGAGCGTCCAACAACAACTGGGGGGGGGGCACAGCTTCCCCACCCCTGCCGCAAATGCTTTACTTCACATAGCCACGTGACTTTCTGTTTGTGTCAAGCTTCACCAGTTGAATTTCTGCCTGGTGCAAGCTGCGAAATGCCCCGAAGCCTCGCCAGAAAAAAATGTCAAGCCTAACTCCCCCTTATTGACACTAATTTCCTCTTGACATCTTTATTCGCCAGTGGATTGGGGCTGGGAAACGGATGGAGCTTTTTGGAGCCATGAGATGAGTGAGAGAAGGGGCTGATGTTTCATCCCCTGGGGCAAACCAACCCCTTTTGAGTTAACTGTGTGTGCAGTTTTCTTCCTAGTACAGTGGTACCTCTGGTTACAGATGCTTCAGGTTACAGACTCTGCTAACCCAGAAATAGTACCTCGGGTTAAGAACTTTGCTTCAGGATGAGAACAGAAATCGTGCTCCAGCGGCGCGGCGGCAGCAGGAGGCCCCATTAGCTAAAGTGGTGCGTCAGGTTAAGAACAGTTTCAGGTTAAGAACGGACCTCCGGAATGAATTAAGTACTTAACCTGAGGTACCACTGTTCTGCTGGGAATTCCGAGCTAAATCATTTCCAGCTGCAGGAGGAAGGGGTGAAGAAAAAGCTCTGAGTGGAGGGGGCCCCACTTTCCCTGTCCTATGGACCCCCTGAAAAACTCCACAAACCTGCTGTACCTGGAGCTGGGTGTGGAGAGTGCAGCTGAATGGGACACAGCTGTGGGCAGCCTGAGGAAGTAGCGTCCACTTTGGGTTTGCCCATAAAAAGCAAGTCTAGAGTGAGAGATCAGGGTGTTTCCAGGAACACTTCTCGTTGTGGAACTTTTGTGGATGAGTTGAGATTTTGTTGGACCCTGGCTGAGAGGGAGGGTGTGTCAGAAGGAAAATGAATTCATACTGATTTATATATCTTCTTGTATAAGCTTTTGGGGCGGGGGGTGTATTTTAATTGTTTGGTGGGTATTCAGCCCCTTATATCATCAGCTGATACAGACGCGGGTGGCGCTATGGGTTAAACCACAGAGCCTAGGACTTGCCGATCAGAAGGTCGGCGGTTCAAATCCCCACGACGGGGTGGGCTCCCGTTGCTTGGTCCCTGCTAATACAGCAATGAGGATTTTCAATTTAACCAAATGCCTGCTTAAAGACAACACAGGACACCCACCCCCAACTGCAACAAGCAAATGGCCTTAGCAAGCGTGCCCACCCCATCTCTTCCCCTGGGTGAAGGCATCCGCTCAGCCTGCTGCCTTCCAAGTCTATGGGGTTTTGGACAGAGGATTCTACCGCCTATGCAATCTAAGATATTTCAGCTGATGATAAAGGTAAAGGTAAAGTGACCCCTGACCATTAGGTCCAGTCATGGCCGACTCTGGGGTTGCGGCGCTCATTTCGCTTTACTGGCCGAGGGAGCCGGCGTACAGCTTCTGGGTCATGTGGCCAGCATGACCAAGCCGCTTCTGGTGAACCAAAGCAGTGCACGGAAACGCCGTTTACCTTCCCGCCAGAGTGGTACCTATTTATCTACTTGCACTTTGACGTGCTTTCGAACTGCTAGGTTGGCAGGAGCAGGGACCAAAAAACGGGAGCTCACCCTGTCGTGGGGATTCAAACCGCTGACCTTCTGATCGGCAAGCCCTAGGCTCTGTGGTTTAACCCACAGCACCACCGGCGTCCCTATTTAAAAGCACATGGGTTCTCCCAAAGAGTCATGGGAACTGTAGTTTCCCAACATAGAACTACAGAGCCAGTGTGGTGCAGTGGTTAAGAGCGGTGGACTTGTAATCTGGGGAACCGGGTTCGCGTCTCCGCTCCTCCACATGCAGCTGCTGGGTGACCTTGGGCCAGTCACACTTCTTTGAAGTCTCTCAGCCTCACTCACCTCACAGAGTGTTTGTTGTGGGGGAGGAAGGGAAAGGAGAATGTTAGCCGCTTTGAGACTCCTTAAAGGGAGTGAAAGGCGGGATATCAAATCCAAACTCCTCTTCTTCTTCTACAGTTGCCAGCCGCCTTAACAAACTACACTTCCCAGGACTCTGACAGAAGCCATGGAATTTTAAAGCCCTTTAAAGCTTATGGTTGCACTGTAATTGACGTATGTCAAAATAATTTGAAAGCAATATATTTTTGTAAGGCAGTATGCACATTTGTTGAGGGGGGGCAAATAGTGAGTGTTGGCTGATTTTGTGGGTTTTTAAGATTCGTTGCTCCCACCTTCAGCCACAATCCTTAAAAGCACACCTTGATGAAGGGGATTGCAGCCTGTAAATTATGTAAATCCATGAACTGATTGCCCAGTTAAAAGCCAGACTATGAAGTGATCACAGCATCTTGAATCAAACACTGTTGGTGGTTGGAGCATAAGAAACACTGTTCTAGTACTGTATTGACAAAGAAACCCTAAATTTCTCAACCCAGGCTGTTCACCATTCAGGACACTAGAGGGCAGTGAAGGGCTTCGCCTCTGAACTGCTGGCTCTTTGCAGTGGCAGACTCCAAAATGGCTAATAAATAAGCGAAGAATGGGACTTTGCGTATAATGTGCTCATTAATGGGGATAATTGGCATAGTTTAGAGAGGGCACCCTCATGGAGGAGGGGTGGCAGTGAGTTGTCTGCTGCTTTCCTGGGTACGTGTGTGCCATAGGCCGGGGCCAGGGGGAGTTCACGGCTGTGCCATCTGCACTTGCCACCTTTCAACTTGACAGGTTCTCTTATTTTTTAACACTTGCATGAAAGGCAGAAATTCAACAGGTGAAGATACAGGAAAGCTTTTCATGCCGGGTGCTGCTAAAGGCACAGGAGGCCTAGTTGGGAGAGAACAAAATGTACGTTTGTTATCAGCTGTCCTGTATAATATGGGATTGTCCCGTATCTCAATGCAAAACGCTATGTCCTGTATTGATCTAGTTCTGCCCTGTATTTGAAGTCCTCTCTCTCTCTCTCTCTCTCTCTCTGCCAAGTTAGGGATCTTCTCCCAATGCATGTGTTTGAAAAGGTGTGTGAAAGGTCATGTGTTTAAGCTCTGGATAGCCAAGCAGAGACAGGTTTACAAATTCATGTACAAACCACAGTACTTCCTTTACTAGGTTGCTGTGCCTTCAGCTGCATTTTGCTGTGCAGACGTTAGTGAGTGGCGTTTAATCTCTATGCTTAACTTGCTGCTTCCTCACTTGTGCTGTTGAAAGCACAAGAGCAGAGTTTCTCTTCCCAAGCCATCAGTTGGCAACCCATACTTTCACCACTGTGGTTTAAAGCAGCATTCATAACGATGCTAACTTTCGCCTGCAACAGTTCTTGGACAGTTTAAGTAGGAAACAAATCTGGAGCATGTTTTTTTTTTTATAAAAAAAAAAGTTGGGGTAAAGGGGGGGGGGAACGGCTGTTACAGAATGCTGGTGTAATAAACAAAAAGCTGCCCTTATTCCCTTGTGGGGGACACAAGAGCCCTTACAGAGTCCTTTGTAGGTTCTCCATCGGTCGGAGAAAAAAACAGAGGCCAACCAGAGAATATTGAGAAGCAAAGCAGCTTGTAAGCCTGATCTTTATCGAACTGTTGCAACAGGGTGCCCCCTTCACACACAGGAGAAGGAGGAGGAGGACCCAGAACCAAGCTGTGTCCGCCATTATATAGACATTTTAAATTGCCCACCTTGGAGTCAAAGACCACCCCCAGATACATCATACCTACATCACAGAAAGGGTGGTCTACAGCAGAAATCTGAGTGCTTTGTTTACCTCCTGTCTGCCAGGTTACCTGTTTAATGGTCACTTGATTGGACTGCCTGGGGAGCCTGGCCAGCCTTTTGTAATGATAAGTACTTAGTTCCTGAGGCAAGTGACAGGCTCACCCTATTCATACACAGACATACCCTTAAGACAGGATTTGTGAAGGAAAAGACAATGGGGAGGCTCCTCCATTTGACCTTGCAGAGAAAACACCTGGTCAGCCTGGGAGTCAAAATGGCTCCTCGGCTGCTCTCCTGTGCAGCTTCAGACATGTGGCCTATATATCTATGTATGTGTTTGCTTGGTACATTTATGAACCTTTATTATATACATAAGACCTTAATTTATTTATTTCGCTGGGAAGAAGCAGATGTTTTGCAAAGCTTAACTTCTAGAAGCAAAGGTTCTTAGGATCAAGGTTGATCAAGCCACAGCAGACCTTAACTCAAGGGCGGGGAATTTTGAGAACCACACCACAACCTTGCCGGAACCACAGACCAGTGGTAGGTGGGACCTGGGTGGGTCAAAAGTGGGTGGGGCAATGAAAACAAATATTACAATCGTAGGCTAATAATGTCTGTGCACCCCTCTCTTTGTCCCACGTACAGGCATGATCAGAGTTCAAGGGTACATTCCAGGCAGGCAAAAACATTCAAGGAGAATGCAATATATGGGTGTGGCTTGGGGAGGAGGTGTGGCCTGGGAGAGTTCCAAGGGCCAGGTAGAGAGGTCTGGAGGGCCACATTCAGCTTCTGGGCCTGAGGTTCCCCATTCCTGCCTTTATTCTGCATGCGACTCTTGGGCAGTGACCGAAAGCTCTGGATATGCTTAAGAGGACATGTTTCCTTGCTTGTTCCCAGGCTCAGTACATTTTCAAAATCTTGTCCCCTTCCCAGCTCACATGAACCCTAGATGCAGCACAGCGGATAAAGGTAAAAGGAAGACTGTGAGACTGGACGCGTGTTGAATGGGGAAGGGTTACTTGGGAGCAGTGGAAACTGCTTCTAGTTCACTTACAAACTGATGTTGGATGGGGGGGGGGGAGGACCCAGGTTCCTCTCTCCTGTCGTTCGCATTGCTCTTCAAAGCCCCCCTTTGGCTCAGGCCCTTAGTCCTCAACCAAAGCATCACCAAAGTACATGCATATCCCTCACTTGCTCACACTCCATCCTTTGTTTCAATTCAGACAGCATGATGAAGTGCTACAGATTTAATTGTGCTCCACCTTGACCACTGAGACCTTCTGAAAGAGAAGAAGAAGAAGAGTTTGGATTTGATATCCCGCCTTTCACTTCCTTTAAGGAGTCTCAAAGCGGCTAACATTCTCCTTTCCCTTCCTCCCCCACAACAAACACTCTGTGAGGTGAGTGGAGCACTTTTGGTGCCCCCTTCTTTCCACCAAAGCCCCTGAGGTTTGGTCATCCTTTACCAGGGACCAAGCCTTTAATGTGGCAAGCCTTTCCCTGTGGAACTCATGGCCAGCAGAAGTTTGGCAGGAGTCACCCCTGCTTTCTATAAGTACTGGTATTTTTTATTAGGTTTTACATAACAAATTTCAGTTTAAATGTATCATTCACCTTCACATTTAGGAAACTCAGAATCCCTTGACTTCCCACCGCCCTGGTTTCTGTTATCAATCCCTTTTTTTCCTTCAGCTTATCCTATTTTCTCTAATTTGTTAGAAATATTATTAGTATTTAGAATGTGATGATTTTTTTTAAAAAAAAACCAGCCTGTTTTTATGGATATGCTATTGTTTCTACGCTGGGGACGCGGGTAGCGCAGTGGTCTAAACCACAGAGCCTAGGGCTTGCTGATTGGAAGATCGGCAGTTCAAATCCCTGTGACGGGGTGAGCTCCCGTTGTTTGGTCCCAACTCCTGCCCACCTAGCACTTCGCCAGAAGTGGCTTAGTCATGCTGGCCACATGACCCAGAAGCTGTCTGCGGACAAACGCCAGCTCCCTCGGCCCATAGAGCGAGATGAGCGCGCAACCCTAGAGTCGTCCGCGACTGGACCTAATGGTCAGGGGTACCTTTACGTTTATTGTTTCTGCAGGTGTTATGGTGGTGTGGTGTTTTTATGCCATCTTGCTACAGTTTCTACAAAAATGTTGCTTGTAATTATTTAAATAAATAAATGGGCATGTCTAAATTCATACCGTACTTTTCTGTGTATAAGACGCCCCCATGTATTTTGGGGGGCTCAAATTTAAGAGGGGGGGCAAAGATGGCACAGAGTTATTGAACTTTTTTGCAGAGGATTGAGTTGTTGAGCTTTTTTGGGGGGGGGGGGATTACCCATGGCTGCTGAGCTCACCTGTACGTGTCGCAACATCCGTCTCTGTCTGCTCACCGGCAATCACCCACCTAATTGCCGCAGCATCAGCCAATCAACACCAGCCATTGACGCAGCAACCAATAACACGCCCAATAGCTGCTGACAGCCACAGCTGCAACCAATCAAACGTCCACCCTATGCACTATCCATGGATAAGACGACCCCAACTTTTTAGCATAATTTTTAAAGAAAAAAACCTAGTCTTATACATGGGAAAGTATGGTAAGCTTTGCTGGATTGCAGCGGGGGTCTGGATAAGTCCATGATTCTTTGCAAGAATCCCAGCAATTAGCACACATTCTTTGGCAGTCCACCAGGAACTGGTCAGTGGTGTCATAGGACCAATCTTCTACTCCAGGGGTGTCTAACTCAAATTCATCGGGGGCCGCATCAGCAGTTTGGTCACCCTCAAAGGGCCAGTTGTATCTGTAGGACTTACAGTACAGGAGAGAAGGGTTCAGGCAGCCGTTGGATCTGTCACATCACAGGATGGCATGCGCTCAATATAAAAACAAGTGGAGGTTTCCTGTGTAGAATGGCCGGCGCCGCTAGAGGGCAGACGTTCTCTGGCTTGTAGGCTGCCGCGCATGCGCTGAAGAGGCGGCTTTCTTGTGTCAAAAAAAAGAAGAAGCGAGAATAAAAGGTGAAGGCTGGCGGCCGGCGGCGGCTACATGGGCCACATGACGAGGTCTGGCGGGCCGGATTTGGCCCGCGGGCCTTGTGTTTGACACCCGTGTTCTACTCATCCCTTCTGAAAATAGCAAGGGAGCTCTCTCTCTCTCTCTCTCTCTCTCTCTCTCTCTCTCTCTCTCTCTCAGCATGTATGGACCAGCCAACTGGCTCCAGGAGTAAAGGGAGGGCTTGTCCTCCTGTTAACCCTCTGTGGAAGATAACAAGAGGTGTTTATCTTGGAGGGAAAGCCAACTTGTCTGTCCTGCTGATCCTGCCACATTCCACCATCATTTCTCCTCTCCCCCGCATTGCCAATTCTTCCTAACTGGCCCAGCACATGCATTTAGCCTCTCTCCCAAAGGCTTTGCTCAGTCCCTCCAGCCATAAATCAAGTCTCTTTCCCTGGGAGTAAGTGGGATCGGGGAGGCCAGTCTGAAGTGCTACAGCCACAGAACTCCACCTTTGCCTCAGTAATGCCACCAGATTGCTCCGTTGCCTTGAACACTTCTGAGCGCCGTCTTCCTTCTCTTCTGGGTGCCCGAGGAGCGAAGTCTTCTTCTCTGATCTACAGTAGTACCTCGGGTTAAGTACTTAATTCGTTCCAGAGGTCCGTTCTTAACCTGAAACTGTTCTTAACCTGAAGCACCACTTTAGCTAATGGGGCCTCCTGCTGCTGCTGTGCCACCGGAGCACGATTTCGGTTTTCATCCTGAAGCAAAGTTCTTAACCCTGTGATAGGAATTTTATGGTCTTAGATATATGGTAATGTTCATAACTGCACATACATAGATCAACACAGGAAGACCAACCTGGAACCATTTTGATTCCTAAACTGACCAAATCCTTTCTCTGCAAGGTTAAACTGGAAAAGCCTCCCCATTGTCTCTTTCCTCACAAATCCTGTCTCAAGGATATGTCTGTTTGAATAAGGTGTGAGCCTGTGACCTGGCCCAGGAAATAAGTATTTTACCACTACAAAAGAATGCCCAGGCTCCCCAGGCAATCCAATCAAGTAACTTGCCAGACAGGAGATAAACTGTGACACGAGAAAAACAACATTTAAATTTCTGTGATGTAGGTGGGATGTATCTGAGGGGTGGTCTTAGGATACACCCCTTCTGTGATGTATGCATAATGTTTCTGGGGGTGGTCTTGATCTAGAGAATGGGAATTTCAAAAGTCTTTATAAAGTCTTGCACACCATCTTTCTGGGTCCTCCTCTCTCCTGTGTGGAGGGGAGTACCCTGTTGCAACAGATCAATAAAGATCAAGCTTACTAGCTGCTTTGCTTCTCAATATTCTCTGGTTGGCCTCTGTTATTTTCTCCTACCAATAGGGAACCTATGTAAGGACTCTATATGGGCTCTTGGATACCCCATAAGGGAAAAGGGCATATATTTTATTTACAACAACCCGAGGTACTATTTCTGGGTTAGCGGAGTCTGTAACCTGAAGTGTATGTAACCCGAGGTACCACTGTATTTGTTTTGGAATGTGTGGCCTGCTTTTCCATACGAGTATACCAAATATTGTTTTTAAAAAATGTGCAGAAGAATTGTGATAAGATCTCCCCCCCCCCCCATTTTTTAAAAATAGCTCTGGAGGTTTCCTGTATTGATCAGAGTAGTAATTATGGAGAGGGGGATGTTTAATCCTTTCTCCTCAATTCTTACACAGTTAAATTCATCCCCTTCCCTGAAAGCTACTTTTAGCCTCGCTGGGGACATCAGACAGAAAGTGGGCAGGCCGACACCATACGTTTAAAGCACATCAAACGCATAATTGAAGCACACACGGCTCCCCCCAATGAATTATGGGAACTGTAGTTTCCCTCACACGGAGCTAATTCCAAGCAACTAGAGTGACCAGGACATGTGCTTTAAAAGTGCATTAAAGGTAAAGGGACCCCTGACCATTAGGTCCAGTCATGACCGACTCTGGGGTTGCGGCGCTCATCTCGCTTTATTGGCTGAGGGCGCCGGCGTACAGCTTCCGGGTCATGTGGCCAGCATGACTAAGCCGCTTCTGGCGAACCAGAGCAGCGCACGGAAACACCATTTACCTTCCCGCCAGAGTGGTACCTATTTATCTATTTGCACTTTGACGTGCTTTCGAACTGCTAGGTTGGCAGGAGCAGGGACCGAGCAACGGGAGCTCACCCCGTCGCGGGGATTTGAACCGCTGACCTTCTGATCGGCAAGCCCTTGGCTCTGTGGTTTAACCCACAGCGCCACCCGCGTCCCAAAAGTGCATTAGATGTGCTTTAAATGCTTGGTGTGGATCTGCCCAGGCTGAGCCTGTTTCCACAAAGCACTTAATCCCTAAAAGGGAAGTGTTGCATTTCAGCCTTGCCTGGAAGACCTGTTGCCTAACTTCAGGTGTTGATTCAGGTTTCCTGACCCCCATACTGTACTGCACTGGCTGGGTGAGCTGCAAGAAAGAGGCTTCCTGTGCATGATCAGAGCAGGGGAGGCTGTTCCATTAGGGTGAGCTGGGCCCTGCTCCACCAACCTCAGCTTGCCTTCTGCCAGCCCTTACCTACCTGCCTGCCTTCCTACTTACAACCAGCCCAAGGGGTGGCACTGTGTCAGCTTCCTCTCCTCCAGTTTTGCCCTTGTGGAACCCAGCGTGGAGGAGGATGGGGACAAAACTGGAATTAGTCGGCCCTGCCTGACATTGGCCTCTCTGCCTTCTGCCCAGAGGGCACTAGCTGGGTCAGAGGTTGTTCTTAATCATTACCCCAGGTTTCTGCTCCGAGCCCTGACGTTCGCAAGAAGTTTGGGTCTGAGCTCCACTAATCCTCTAGTCCACAAGATCAAACCCTTCTTCTTAATCAAGCGCAGGTCTGGCTTCCACCTTGGTCTTGCCGCTCGTGCAGGTATCTGCTCTGGAAGGGCCAGAAATGCGCACGGATTTGTAACGTCTATCAGGCCTTGGTCCTGCCTTGTCTGTTCTGCCGACCAGCAGCCAGCCAGCCTGCCAGACTAACTCATGCCGGACGAGCATTTGGAATCCAAGGAGGTCAGAGGCCGGCTGGTGAGAGCCATCTGCAGGGGATCAGCGACGGTGTTTACACAGGAGGCTTTGCTGGGAAGGTGTCTGGCCCGAGAGATTGGCGATGGCAGACTCCCCCAGCCAGCCATCCGGCAGAAGGCGAGAAAGCACCAACCGCCATGTCTATCAGTCAGTCTGTCTGTGTTTGGGCCAGCCATAAATCGCCAGCGAGACGGTGGGAGGGGAAGAGGCATTGCAAGGGCCTGGTTTTATGGCTGCCCTTGCTGCGCAAAAGGCATGATTGTGCTGTTGCCTTTCCCAGAGAAACAACCTTTGCTGCCATCTTTGGTCCCCTGTTGGGCTGGACCAGGCAATTCCCCCAGGGCCAGCCTGCTCCAGTATCTCTCCAGCCACCACTAGACACCTACCGGAGAGCAAGCAAAGCCTTGTGAATACTAGCCTTGCTTCTGTGCAGTGTGATCTTCTGCAATGTTAACTTAGAAATTGGCCCCACTAAGTACAATGGGATTTATCCCCAGGTCACGGGCCCACAAAGGTGTGTAGCTATAGCCCTTTAATAATGATGCAGACAACACTGTTAGTAATGTGATCACCGGCAAAACCGCCCACACATCATTTCTGATTATCTGTCAAGTGATAACCAAGTTGTATACAGACTGCTGATGAAAACATGGGGATTGCCTGCTCTGGGGCCGCTCTGTACGCTGTGAGTGCCCCACCCAGCAGCCTTTATGAGGCCATAAAAGATGTTATCTTCACATTTTATTTGGCCAAATATCCGCAGGAGACTATAATAAGCGATTCTAATCTGGGGTTATGATTGACACATTGCTGGAGCCTGTGGAGTGAGCTAGAAAGCAAGCAAGCAATTACATGATCCAAACATTACTTTCAGAGATAAAAATAAGAAACCAGGCACCCCAGTGCTGTCTGCTCTGACTGGCAGCCGCTCTCCAGCATTCCAACCTCACGGTACCCAAGGTCCTTTTGGGTGACGATGTAAGAAAGTCTTGCTGTTATCAAGGGGCTGCATGAGGTCCAGGCACTCAGCCTTACTCTCTTCCCTTGAGGCCATCAGTGGGCTCTGCTGCCTAGTGGGTAGAGGCCAAAGAGAAGTATCAGCATAAAGGCAGGAAGTGCCAGCTGAATAACCCTGCCAACCAAGGGATACCCTGTTGCTGAAACCAGACTTATATGTGATTTTATTCTGAGAGTCCTTTGTAAGTCACTTTAAGAGCCTCCCAGGCATTTAAAGCAGGATATTAGTATTCTAAGCAAAATAAATAGAAAGAACATGAGATATTCTGCTTGCAAAGTATGTGCTTTGTCAATGAGTTTCAGTCTCTTACCAGACCGGAGTAGTCATTATAGATATAATAGTACCCTTATACATGATTTGGTGGGTGGGGGGAAACCAATGTCTAAAAAGAGATTTAGGTACCAGAACCTCACAATATATATTTTTTAAGAGACTACAGGTATGGTTCCTAAACATTTGACTGGCAGCACAATCCTATCCATTTCAACTCAGAACCAGAAGTCAGCCCTATTGATTTCATTGATGTATTCCCAGACATGTGGGTTTAGAATTGTGCCTTAATTGCTTTTAAAAAAGTGTGTGTGTGGGGGGGGGGGGAAGGGTTTCCTAGCCCACAGCTTGAGACCTTAAGATAGCGATTCCCATACTGTGTATCAGAGCACATCACATTAGTGTGCCTTGACTTCTGAGTGGGGCTAAGTTGTGCCTTGAACTAGGAAGCACCCACCACTCTTTGCCATTCAGGGCAGGAAGGCTGATGCAGTATTGATTCCCCCTATTTCTGACTGTAATTGACAATTTTTGTCATTCTGGAGGAGGAGTAAGGATGCACCCGGGTTCCTTGAACCATCCTCTGCTGCAGCCAACAAGTAAGGAGCAATCGCAGAAGAATCCCTTAGTCCCAGCCTGACCTGTTCCAAACATGCATTTGGTGTGGTGTGTCTGCAATGGCTTGAGGAAGGAATGCTTTGGACTGGAGAAGTGGCAAGCATATAAAGGATGAAGCACCCCCTTCCCTCCTCCTGCTTCACAACTCCAACCGCCTCTTCCCAAAGCTGCTTTTTCCTATTGGACTTTCATTCCATGTGTATGTGTGCTGCACATACGGTAATTCCTCTCAGTAAGCACTATGCCTAAGATGGGCTTTCAGCGTAAAGTACCCCCCAACACACACATATTAATTCACAAGCAACATCCCTCCACCCCAAGGTATTTTTCTGAGCACTGTTACCATGTTATGGTGGTTACAGAAGGCATTTTTATTTATTTATAAATAATGAGGCAGAAATTTCATTGTTTGCTGGCCTTTTTACCTAACAATGGTTATATGAGTAACCAAAAATAGCAGTGCTATTTTTACAAAGCAGATAAACCTCTGACAGCAAAAAGAATTAGATCCCCAATGTCAAATATTCCCTCTCTCCTCCCTCTTCTTGTCACGCATACAAAAAATCAAGACTGCAATCCTATACAGGATTAGCGGGGAGCAAGTCTCATAGAACTCAATGGTAATTACATCTGAGAAGGCAAGGATTGCATACACACAATACATTTAAAGCACACCCTAAGGATCCTGGGAACTGTAGTTTACCCATCACAGATCTACAATTCCCAGCACCCTTAAGAAAACTGTTCTTGGTTTGTGTGTGTGTGGTTTAAATGTATAGTGTGTATGCAGACATATATAGGTTTTTGATGCAGCTTAAGAAATTGATGTCACTATTAGGCTGCAACCCTAAATCCACTTACCTGGCAGTAATCCCAATGAGCTCAGTGGGATGTAGTTCTAAGTAGGCATGTATAGGGTTGTAATGTCTTCCTGTGTAGACAGCTAAATGTACCTCATGCACAGAAATGTGCAAAGAAAGAGAGGCCTGCAAGATTTCTCCCATGCACATGCATTCATGCACACATATAAATGACATTACTGAACATGAAAGGATGGCTGTACTCTGCAATAGACTTCCTCCAAAATTCTGCAGCCACGATAATAAATTAAAACTAAGCTCAATTTGCATGCGCTGGAGGAGACTCTTGAGAGTCCCATGGACTGCAAGAAGATCAAACCTATCCATTCTGAAGGAAATCAGCCCTGAGTGCTCACTGGAAGGACAGATCCTGAAGCTGAGGCTCCACCTCATGAGAAGAGAAGACTCCCTGGAAAAGACCCTGATGTTGGAAAAGATTGAGGGCACAAGGAGAAGGGGATGGCAGAGGACGAGATGGTTGGACAGTGTTCTCGAAGCTACCAACATGAGTTTGACCAAACTGCGGGAGGCAGTGGAAGACAGGAGTGCCTGGCGTGCTCTGGTCCATGGGGTCACGAAGAGTCGGACACGACTAAACAACTAAACAACAACAACAACTTATTTTGCATAATAGGGTTTTCCTCTAATAAGCAGGCTTCAGACTGGTTTGGGCCATTTTTACAGAGTTCTGGGTTGAAGAGGATGCTGAAGCCCTGCAGGTGGCTCAGAAGATAATCTCAAGGTGACTTCTGGTCTACAAGTCTACATTTCCTGTACTACCCCATTGATTATAGTGATAGGTGTACCCCTGTGTGCAAGGAAGGCACACCTGTGTCAAGCTTCTGAGTTGAGACCTTATTCGTGCAGTGTGCAAGCCGTGGGAAAAGTCCACACCCATGAATTCTCCACATGCACCCGGTCACATCAAAGTGTGCTTGCAATGTGCACCGGCCTACTTGCATTTCAACACTAGCATCCCAGCAATCCATGAGCTGGGTTGATGAGCTGCTGATGTGCTAATCATTAGCAGCTCATGGTACATGGGAATGTGTCCAGCATTGCACATGGTAAAAATGATCTGGCACAGACAGAAAGGCTTCCCTCCTGGCCCATATAATGTAGAAATCAAAACTTGTGTGATAGCCCAAAGCTGCAAATTTACATTATATATGTTGCATACAAGGGATGCTGGTGGCGCTGTGGGTTAAACCACAGAGCCTAGGGCTTGCCGATCAGAAGGTCGGCGGTTTGAATCCCCGCAACGGGGTGAGCTCCCGTTGCTCAGTCCCTGCTCCTGCCAACCTAGCAGTTCAAAAGGACATCAAAGTGCAAGTAGATAAATAGGTACCACTCCGGTGGGAAGGTAAACAGCGTTTCCGTGCGCTGCTCTGGTTCGCCAGAAGCGGCTTAGTCATGCTGGCCACATGACCCGGAAGCTGTACGCCGGCTCCCTCGGCCAATAAAGCGAGATGAGAGCCGCAACCCCAGAGTCAGTCACGACTGGACCTAATGGTCAGGGATCCCTTTACCTTTACCTTATGTTGCATACACAGGCAAAAATGCACATGCCCTTGAGCTGAATGGGCCTTCCTTGCACACAATGGTAGCCATATTACCACATTCAATGGCGGAATCTAGGAATGATAGAAATGTTGATCTGGAGGTCACCTTGCGATGATCTTTTGCACCATCTCTCTTCTCATTCTGAGGTAGGATTACTGGAACGTAAACCACCCTTGACAGATGTTTATCTAGCCTGTTTACAAAACTCCCAAACTTGGAGTCTCCTCAGCGGTTGACCGCCTTCTTTTTTAATAGCACCCTTTTAATGTATCCTGCCCATTATAAATATTTTCTTACTGTGAGTAAACACTCCTGGGCCCTTCCCCTTTCTTTTCTCCTAGATCCTTCTCCCGCCCCCCAGAACTCTTTATCACTTCCATTGCTGCCCTCTGAACCCAGTGTTTCTACATTGTTTTTAAAGGCTTCAGGACCCAAATGTGTATCCATTACTCTCAGTGAAGCCTCACCAGTGCCAATTAGGTCAAAATTAGGATTGTAATCTTTTCTGAAAACAATTCAGCTCTCAGCATGTCCATCGGAACACGTGGGTTAGGGCTAGGGATGCCAAGGGCCTGAGGTTGCCCTGGACAATTTAGGAAACAATGGTGTAGATTACCGGCGCCCAAAATTGTATACATTGTTGAACTTGGATAGATTTTTTTTTGCCTTTTGTATAAGGTACGGTCACCGATACACAATTGTCTTTGCTGCATGGATGTAACCTTTGGTGGGAGGTGAGGTTACCATGTGACTTTATAGACTTCTTTATTCGTAAATGAATCCTAGAAGTAAATCTTGCTGCATTCAATAGGACTTACTCCTGAGTGCTTCGGACTGCAGTTGCAGCACCCGTTTCAAAATGTGGCTCCACATGTCCAAAGGATGCTATCCACACAGGGTAGGCCCAAGGATGCATGGAAAAGCCTCCCTTAAGTAAATTTTTTTTATATAGACAAGGGCAGCTGATACATAAATTGTGCCCCTGCACAATTTGAAGCAGGCTTGTATTAAATATACTGATGAGAACAATGATTTCAGTGTATTACCCACCCTTCACCATCAGGTCCCAGGGTGGGTTACAGTAACTTAAAATTCAATATTAAAAACGGTTAAAACAAATTTCAGTCATAATAATAGGGTGGGTCCTAAAAACATATACCTAAGGTTTCAGTATGTTTCAATAACGCAAGTCTATTAGGGCTTAGAACAGATTTCCACAACTAACCCCCCAATACGCTCATTCTTTCTCTGTGACACAGTTACAAATACCCAATAGTGATACTCTAAAGCAGGCATCCCCAAACCTGGCCCTCCAGATGTTTTGGGACTACAACTCCCATCATCCCTGACCACTGGTCCTGTTAGCTAGGGATGATGGGAGTTGTAGTCCCAAAACATCTGGAGGGCCAAGTTTGGGGATGCCTGCTCTAAAGCAATCAGAAATCTCTGGAACCCTGCAAGCTAGCAGTCTCTCCCCCCCCCCCATGTAAAATGTAAGGAAATCGTGAGACCACATGGGCTAGACCCAACCCCTTTAACCATGCTTTTGGTGAGTGAATGAAGATGCCCTACACCAGTGTTTCCCAACCTTGGGCCTCCAGCTGTTTTTGAACTACAATTCCCATCATCCCTGACCGCTGGTCTTGCTAGCTAGGGATGATGGGAGTTGTAGTCCAAAAACAGCTGGAGGCCCAAGGTTGGGAAACACTGCCCTACACACACACTTTAAAAGGAAACCTCTCTTGGAACCCCCCTCCACTGGCCCCAGTATCCCATGATGATTTAAAATAAGCAACGAAATCTTAATCTTTCGGTCACTTGTCAGTTCAGAATCAAATACAGTGGTACCTCAGGTTAAGTACTTAATTCGTTCTGGAGGTCCGTACTTAACCTGAAACTGTTCTTAACCTGAAGCACCACTTTAGCTAATGGGGCCTCCTGCTGCTGCTGCGCCGCCGGAGCACGATTTCTGTTCTCATCCTGAAGCAAAGTTCTTAACCTGAAGCACTATTTCTGGGCTAGCAGAGTCTGTAACCTGAAGCTTATGTAACCTGAGGTACCACTGTAATGCCAAATGCACTAAAATGCTCCCGCCTCCATCTTGCAGCTTTCACATGTCGTGGAGGTTAGCAAACTTCCACTCGCCCTAAACGTGGCACAGATGAGACTGCCGAAGAAAGGCCTTCCTGGGCGAGCTCTTCGCTCGACCCACCAGAGGGCACCATCTTTCAGACCAGGTTGTGGAGCGCAATGAGGCAGACTGCAGATGGGGAGGCGTCTGTTGCGCGAGTACACGGGGGGCGTGTGGAAATTTCCCCTGCGTGGCGGAATTGTGCATTTTGCTTAAAGCGCGCCAGTGTGCAAATCTGTGGGTCGTTCCCAGTTTGCGTTACTCTCCGCTTGCAAACCAGGTTGACGGTGGAGGTGCCTCTTTTGCTGTACAAATTGTGCTCATTTAATCCCTCGGTGGATCAGACCCCTCGTTTCTGCAAGGCAGACCTGGATCCTTCCCCGGGAGGGTATTCTAAGGTGGGGGGAAGTTACAAAGGAAGACCCCTCTGGGTGGGGGAAGCAGATGGGATAATTGCCTTGGTTCAAAGGGGCTGTGGGGTCCCCTTCCAGTGAGGCCTAGGAGGGGCAATTCTGTGTGAACAGCGCCGCTGCAGATAGGGCTGAGGGCAGCGAGACAACAGGCTCACAACCAAGTGCAATAAAAGGCCAGCAGCAGGGCAGCCATAAATACCTTCGCAGGAGGCCTGGCGGCGGAATGCAACTCCAGAGCAGGCTGCGTCTCGCTGCAGGCCTCAGCCAGCCAGGATTTCCCCTCCATCTCCTGGGCCTCTCAGCCCAGGCATGGATGAGGCCGGCGTTGGCTGGGTGGCTGGGTGTGTGTGTGTGTGTGTGGAGGAGGCCAGACACTTTGTTACTCTTTGCTCTTCAACAACAAAGCGCAGCCCCGGAGATGTTTATCTGGGGTGACTGGGCTTTGGGGGCCTCTGGGGAGCTTGGAGAATGAGGCAATTACGAGGCAGACGGTGATGGGTTTTATGGTCTACTCTGGGGAGGAGGTTGGATGGGCAGGAGCGAGGGAGGGAAGAGGCCTTGCCACATCTCGCATGGGAGAAAGGCTGGCCCGCCAGCTTGGGGGAGAAAACACAATACAGTACAGTGGTACCTCGGGTTAAGTACTTAATTCGTTCCGGAGGTCTGTACTTAACCTGAAACTGTTCTTAACCTGAAGCACCACTTTAGCTAATGGGGCCTCTCGCTGCCGCCGTGCCGCCGGAGCACGATTTCTGTTCTCATCCTGAAGCAAAGTTCTTAACATGAAGCACTATTTCTGGGTTAGCGGAGTCTGTAACCTGAAGCATCTGTAACCTGAAGCGTATATAAGCCGAGGTACTACTGTATTTCCACTCCACCCGATTCAGGTGTTATCAGGGCCAAGGGAACTGACTTAGGCCTGCAATCATAAAGGTAATGGGACCCCTGACCATTCGGTCCAGTCGTGACCGACTCTGGGGTTGCGGCGTTCATCTCACTTTATTGGCCGAGGGAGCCAGCGTACAGCTTCCGGGTCATGTGGCCAGCATGACTAAGCCGTTTCTGGCGAACCAGAGCAGCGCACGGAAATGCCGTTTACCTTCCCGCCGGAGCGGTACCTATTTATCTACTTGCACTTTGACGTGCTTTCAAACTGCTAGGTTGGCAGGAGCATGGACCGAATAACGGGAACTCACCCCGTCGTGGAGATTCAAACCGCCTTCTGATCGGCAAGTCCTAGGCTCTGTGGTTTAACCCACAGCGCCAATCATACATAGCCTAAAATAAAAAAAAATAAGGCCACAGATATATCTGGCTTAGTGCTTGGTCTGGTTGACGTTTACCCCGCAACCAAGAGTACAAGAAATATCCCTGGGGAACGTTTCCTTCCAGGCAGCCGCCCCCTTACAAGTGTTGCAGGAAGTCAGCTGTGCAAAGATTATTGGCCTTTCTGGTCTCGCTCATGAATGACTGGTAATGCACAGGAGCCGTAGGGGAAAAAAACTTGGCAACTTGGCGTGTCCCGCCCCCCCCCCCCCCGTCCCACAACACTGTCTTGTTAATTCTGTATGTGCAGGGTGCCTATGCTGAGCAGGACGTAGCCAGGCTCAGTTTTCCCATAATGAGGAATAAAGGTTTTGCTCCTGGGCTCTATGACAAAAGGGACATGTCATTATACAGACACAGGTAAAGACAGCAGCTTCTGGTACTCCCAGTTGGGTGCTGTATGTAGCATATGGCTGGGTAAATGGCCAAAAAAAGAGACATATCTGTCTGGGAACACTCAACTCTGTGAAGGAAGATAAGTGTACAGTCATACCTCAGGTTACAGATGCTTCGGGTTGCGTGATTTCGGATTGCGCCCTGCGCTGAACCCAGAAATACTGGAATGGGTTACTTCCGGGTTTCGGCACATGCGCAGAAGTACTAAATTGCGCTTTGTGCTTGCGCAGAAGTGCCGAATTGTGACTCGCACGTGCACAGACGCGGCGTGGCGGGTTGCGAATGTGCTTCCCGCAGCGTCCACTGTACACGTCTACACAACCACATTTTCCTTGTCTTACACCCACCAAGATCTGGCCTAGGATTTATTTCCGTCCATTTATTATTACATTTGTATCCCAGCTTCCCCCCAAGAAGCTAAAGGTGGTGTATGTGGTTCTCCCCCTGCCAATTTTATCATCACAACAATCCTGTGAGGTAGGATTGGCTGAGAGACAGTGACTGGCTCACCCAGGTCACCCAGCGAGCTTCATGACTGAATGGGGATCTGAACCCTGGTCTCCCAGGTCCTAGGCTGACCCACTAACCACTGCACCTCACTGTCTGCTTCTGATAATGAGATGCATGCAAGATACATTCAAAGGAGATCACAGACAATGTGCTTTTAATAGAGGGGCCAGAGTAATGGTAAGACACATGGTTTCTAGGCAGACTGGGAAGCCAGTTTTTATTTGGGGGGTGGAATTATATTAAATCAGTATTAATTTGGCGATGATGTGTTATACATTTGAAAAATGAATAAAAATTAATTGGCAAAATAAATAAATGTGTGTCTGCAGAAATTTCTGGTTTCCTATGCACTTGAGAAGAAGGGAGCATCCCATCTCAGTGCCCTATAAGTGCATCAGCTGCTGCCATAGAGAAGTGTTGTTATATGATACTGCAGCATTTTAGGTCTTGATTTGGCTAAGGGCCAGTGATCAAACAGAGGTGGAGTCTGCGTAGAAAAGGTGAAATACTTCTGACTGAGGTGCTGTGCACCAAAGAGGCCAGTAGGGGGTGATCAGGATTATGTGACGCTTTCTGTCTTTTTGCCAGGCTGGTAAAAATTTGATGTTGGTTCCCTGCAGGTCATGTATCTGTCAGACAAAGGTCCCTCAGTTGCCTTCAGCCTAGCCTACACATTTCAACTTGCAAAAAAAGATGCCTGAGCATCTGGTCACTCTGGCAACAGCTCCAATTTTGCTGGGATTCTCCGGAACCACTCTGGAACAGCAGCTGAGAAAGGAGATGGAATTACTGGCAATTCTTTAAATGAGCCATATGCCTTTAAACATATCTCTTTATATAATTTCCTTTTTATTTCGTACTGGGTGATTTGTAATAATAATAATAATAATATCCAGCAATTGTCAGATTTAGATATTTCCTTTTTGTCATAAATATATATATATAGGCAATGGTACACAATACTCAACATAATGCCACTACCGAACTTCAGGAGGAGGGGGGGTTGCGGGCTCACGACCCCGCCCACACTCACTCCCGCGAGGCTGGCGCCAGCCTCGCGGGAAGCAGGGATTCCCCTTAGTTTACATCCCCCTGCAGCGCCAGCCAATCGGCTGGCGGCAGGGGCGGGCCTTCCAGAGGCCACTTAAGGTCGGGGCAGCCCTTGGCTCGCCCCTTTTCTTCCTTTCAGCCGACGCGGTTTCCCACCCACCCGCCCTTTAGGTTCTGCCATTGACCTTGCTATGGGCTTCGGCTGGTCGCAGTAAGGGGCCTGGTAGGAGTTTTTCCATTTGGCTAATTGGCTGGTTTTTGGAGCCACTTGGTTTTTTCGCCTACCTCGTAGCAAACCGTCACAACTTCCTCGGTTTTGGCGGTAGGCATTGGCCGGGGTATTGTCATGCAAATGAGGTTGGGGGGGAGGAACGCCATCACCTCCCCCAATGCTTGAAGGGTAGTTCGTTAAAGGACTCTGAGGGGCGACGCCTCGTCCGAAACCTATGGAGGCTAGGGCCTAAAGCGCGCCCCTGAGCGGTAACCCCTCGGGGAGCGCCTAGGGATATGCATCTCGGGTGGCTCCCCCTGTTGGTGTTTAACCCTTCCCGGTTAGACCGGATAGTCGGTTAGGGGCCAATGCCTAAAGCCAATACCCTTCTTACCTGTAATCAATAAAGTTGTGGCCGTTTTCGCCCATTAACCTAAATCTTTGTGTCCAGCGTCTTTATTTATTCCACCTGTGGGGGGGGGGGAGGGAATAGCCATGCAATGTGTTCCACTCAATAGTCTTTAGTTTGTGGATCGGATTAGAGGATTTGGTGAAAGCCTATAGTCTCTCCTATCTTGTGAAGGTGAATCCTGAAACTTAGGTTTCTAGATAGACTACACACACACACCTGGAGATTCTGTGCCAGAAAACATCTGGCTACACTTTGTGGGTCCCATGACACAGCTGGTAACCCATCCACAAAACACCTGGCAACTAGAAAGAAGTCCTCAGACATCTGGAACCCCCTATAGATGGCATCCATTGGGTCTGGAAGCTTTGACTCTTCCCTGCAAAACAGATGTGGCACTCTGTGGAGCCCATCTGTCAGTCAGAAGGAAGAGCAGGCAGGTGTTCATCTCTGCAGATGAGATGTGGACAAGGGAGAGGTCACGATAATCCCCTTTGAATTCAACCTGGAAATCCTCGGCATTAGTGCAATATTTAATCTTTAAAAGTCGTGTCTCACCTTTCCACATCCCCAATACATTTCCAAAGTGACTCATGTCAAATATTTTTAAAAATGGAATGCAACCAATAGGCCTCAATTTGAAAGAAGCCGCAGACTAAAACACATGAGCCATATCAGCAGTGATAAGTGTATAACCAGCTCCTCCAAATGTTTGTTGAAATAAGTGTCTTGGTCAGCCCTGACCAGGAGTGGGACTATGCAGATAGGAGTTCACCTGGTTGTCAATGGCTCCCATTCATGTCTTTGGAGGTGTGGGTGGTTTGCAGTTGGCAACACTGTTGTGCAACACCCCCAAAGCTCTGATGGTGTCACTAAATAGGCACATGTGTTGAGTTTGTGAACGGTTGTCTTTCACTCGAATGGGAAAAAATATTTGGGAATTATTTTTTTCTGTCTTGAGCCACAGCTGCATTTGAGTACCCCCCCCCCCAAAAAAAAATATCTCCGCAGGATTGCTTTGTTAGAATTTTTATTCTGCCATGATCCTTTGACCCAACTGGAAAGCAAGTCAATGAAACAAAAATATATAACGTGTTGTATTTGCTCAGATTGTTATTTCCTAAGAGCATGCTTAAAGCAAAAGAATACCCACTTTATTTCTGCCACATTTTAAGGCTGAACAGCAGTTTGTATCTTGGTTCCTCTGTCTTGTTTGTAGATTTTAATCTTTAATTTACAGTTGATTATGTGCAAGGCCTTATCTGGCTTGAACAGGAGTTAAGGGCTTTGCGAGGAGTTCTGCTTCCATCTTGCAAAACTTTTTCTAATTATGGCCTGGAGGAAGTGTGCATTTTGCTCTGCTTTCATTTTGCAGTGTTTGACCTACTGTTAGTTAAAACAGTAAGCAACCAGGAAACAGTGCTTTTGTGAAGCTGCTTAATATTATATTTGAGACCTGGCTTACTGTGGCAGGGCTTTAAGACGGCATGCCCATGACAGTTAAATCCATTTAGGCTTGTAGTGTAGTTAAGACTATGCTACAAACAGGGATTTTGCTGTTCTGCTCCCAGATAAGTTGGAACCTCCAGTGACTATCACTAACAGTGTTGCATTGTCTTCCATATTGTGCCAAATGGAACGGGTGAGTGGCCCCATCAAGCAACATTGGTTAAAGGGTCAGTATTAATGGCTCTCTCAAATCTATAGATTCACTGTTGATACCATTTTACACTGATCTGATCTTGGGTGACCACTTATGAATTGCAAAACTGCAGAGGATGCAGATTTGCATAAAATTTGCATATACTAATTGAGATATATACACAGGTGCAAAATTAGAAGTAATTACTATAATTCAGAGAGAAAAACAATACATCTCACCACAGTGGGGAAAGACTGGGACCAAGCAACTTATGTGATTGCTCAGTTTGCTCTCTCCAGCTGTTAACGAAGTGCAAGCACTTATTTATCTTTAAGTCGGACTTGGATAAGGTAGCCTTTCAAATAGTAGAGGACTTGGTCTCTAGATTGCCCTTCAAAAGAAGGCTTGTCAAACAGAGGACTGTCCTGCAACATTCCTTCAAGCAGAAGATTGCCCTATGTAAAGTAAGATGCACAGCCACTCTGTTACGATGTGAATGTGATTATTTTGCAGCAGTGGACCGTCTTTTGAGGGAGTGTGGTACATGTCAAGTCAAAACAGCTTCAAATAGCACAACTCTGAGGCACACTGCAGGACACAGACAACCCCCTCCCTTGGCAGCATCGCTCCTCTAGCCAGGATTTTTCAAATATTGTATCTCAAGGGGACCCTTGTTTGCTAAGGAAGCCCCTGCGTGTCAGCCTTGGGACTCCTGTGTGCTGCAAAGGATTCTGGAGCATCTTCTCAAGAGCATGCTCTGGTCACACGGCTGGGGATTTGGGGTCTAGAACACACCCAACATTCCCTGGAAGCAGGGGCGGCTCATCCTGTTCCACCTCCAGAGGTGAATCAGGAAGGTGCGCTCCCCACTCCACCAAAGCCTCGCTCTCTGGGGTTGCATGGCCACCAGTTCTCCAGTGCTGCCCCGTGGGATTCCACAGCCTGAGGCAGCTTCCTCAGCTCACCTCATGGGCAGGCCGGCCCTGCCTGGAAGTCATAGAATAATAGCATTGTAGAGTTGGAAAGCCGAAGGATTGATGCTTTTGAATTATGGTGCTGGAGGAGACTCTTGAGAGTCCCATGGACTGCAAGAATATCCAACCTATCCATTCTGAAGGAAATCAGCCCTGAGCGCTCACTGGAAGGACAGATCCTGAAGCTGAGGCTCCAAGACTTTGGCCACCTCATGAGAAGAGAAGACTCCCTGGAAAAGACCCTGATGTTGGGAAAGATGGAGGGCACAAGGAGAAGGGGACGACAGAGGATGAGATGGTTGGACAGTGTTCTCGAAGCTACCAGCATGAGTTTGACTAAACTGCGGGAGGCAGTGGAAGACAGGAGGGCCTGGCGTGCTCTGGTCCATGGGGTCACGAAGAGTCGGACACGACTGAACAACTAAACAACCAAAAACAACAACAAAGAGTTGGAAGGGACCCTGAGGATCATCTAGTCCAACCTGTTGCAATGCAGAGATCTCAACATCACAGCTGCACCTCAGTGGTAAGCAGAAAGCTGTTATTCAGGAAAGGCTGTCTTCATCTCCTTTTGAGGAACCTCTGATAAGCTTGCAGAAGTCTTCCCAGGAAGACAGCCTAGTTTGAAGCCCATCCTGTCCTAGTCCATACAAGTTCTATACAGTGTTTCCCAACCTTGTGCCTCCAGCTGTTTTTGGCCTACAATTCCCATCATCCATTGCCACTGGTCTTGCTAGTCAGGGATGATGGGAGTTGTAGGCCAAAAACATCTGGAGGCACAAGGTTGGGAAACACTAGAATCTTAGTGACAGAAGGCCATCCAACCTATGCTTAAAAGCCTGCAATGGAGAGTCAAAAACCTCCCGAGGGAGACCATTCCGCTGTCCAGAAAGTTCTTCCTGATGTTAAGTTGGAATCTCCTCTCTTATTTATATATATATTTTAAAATAATTTTTATTGAAGATTTAAACAAAACATATTATCCACAAACATATCACCCTTAATTCCCCCCCCATTTCCCCCCCTTCCCCCACCCTCCCACATAACCCCACCCCCCACCCACCCCCCGACTTCCCTCAGTTCCAGTCTTTGGTTTCCCTGTGAATGCTATTGTCTGCATGTTACAAAGTTGTATAAATCCTTAAATTATTTAACTGATTATTGTCAATAAGAAGTTTGTGAATGTTTATTCAAAACCTGCCAAGGAGTCCAATTCACTTTGTTGCCTCTTCAAATACTTTGTAAAGCATTCACATTTGTCTTGAAAGTCATAGTTATCCTTGACCCGTAGCTTATGTGTCAATTTTGCCAGTTCTGCATAGTCCATCAATTTTTCTTGCCATGATTCTTTAGTTGGAATTTCTTCAGTCTTCCATCCTTGTGCTCTTAGGACTCTCGCAGCCATTGTTGCATACATGAAGATGTTTTTCAGCTTTTTTGGCAGGTCTTTCCCTACAATCCCTAACAAAAATGCTTCAGGTTTTTTAACAAATTTTAGATGGAACATTTTCTTCAATTCATTGTATATCGTTTCCTAAAATTGTTTAATTACATTACAATCCCACCACATATGATAAAAGGTCCCGTCCCTTTCCTTACACTTCCAACATATATTTGAACTAGTTTTATACATTTTCCCTAACTGCACTGGTGTCATATACCATCTGTACATCATCTCCTCCTCTCTTATTTATAGCACCAGTTGCTAAAGGACTGGCCACTTAAATCCCAGGCCCTTCCCAAGCTTCCCTGGTAGGCTTTGCACCCTTCCTAACCTGTGCTAGCAGAGGACACGCGTCTACAAGTGTGAGCCAGCTCCCTGATGTTGGAGCCTCTTTGCGCACTAAGCGGCAGTAGCTGATGGCATCAGCTGCAAATGTACAGGCTCTTCTGTTATGGAAGGCAAAATTAGACTGCGGTAAAAGTGAATGGGGAGGCAACTGTTGCCTTTTGAGTTTTGAAATCCATTACAACCCCGCCAGCATCCGACATATCCTTGCTTGAGCCTGACTAATCTTTCATTTGAATGCTTATTTATTTATGACCCCAGATTTATGTCCTACCTTTCTACAAAACACCCAGCAGAGGAATTGCAACTGGGGTGAATAACTAAAGACACAAACTGTGCTAAAGCAACAATGCAGCCAGTATCAAGCCACACACACACACACACACACACACACACACACAAAACTGTGTCCAAGGCAGGAAGAGCAGACAGAACACCTTGTTGAATAGCTTCATCAGGTGCGAAGGGTGATGGTAAAGTTAAAAGTGCAATCCCGAGCATGTTTAAAGGTAAAGGTAAAGGGACCCCTGACTGTTAGGTCCAGTCATGGACGACTGGGGTTGCAGCGCTCATCTCGCTTTATTGGCCGAGGGAGCCGGCGTAGTTTCCGGGTCATGTGGCCAGCATGACTAAGCCGCTTCTGGCGAACCAGAGCAGCGCACGGAAACGCCGTTTACCTTCCCGCCGGAGCGGTACCTATTTATCTACTTGCACTTTGACGTGCTTTCGAACTGTTAGGTTGGCAGGAGCAGGGACCGAGCAACGGGAGCTTACCCCATCGTGGGGATTCGAACCACCGACCTTCTGATCGGCAAGTCCTAGGCTCTGTGGTTTAGACCACAGCGCCACCCGCTCTCGAGTAAATGGGTACAGGGTTGCCAGCCTCACAGGCGATCTGCTCAGAAGTGCAACGGGGCTTGCTTGCTCTCAGGTAAGCACTTGTAGGATTGCACCATTATTATTTTGGGGAACGAGGCGCCTACTTTTCAGCAACCCCATCCTCTTCCAAAAAGCGGAGTTTATCATAGGAAAAACCCCTGGCCCAGGTGGTGATAAGCCTCCTGGCGCTGCTCCCGCCAGGCTTCCCTATCTCAATATTGTGATCGTGCAAAAGCAGCCTGGGTCGCCGCACTCTTTTGACTGCTGAGATCTGCTTCCCCGCCCGCCCCTTTGATGTAGGGCCAAGAGTGACTCTAATGGGAGCTGCTTAAATTTTACAGTCCCATAAACCATAATGGAGAGACACTAAACGCCCGTTTATGGGTCGGGAGCGAGGCCGGACGGGAGAGAGAACGGCCTCTTTGCTTGTGTGAAGTTTCCTTTCCGGGCTCACTCAAGCTTGCAATCAAACGTTTCCCTGGGAAATTCCTCCAGTCGCCTCAATTTCCAATGGCTGCATTTCAGCAATCTGAAATTTTGCAATCCGAATCAGGGGGTGATTCTGCTCTCCGTGTCGCAGTGCATGCGAAAGGCGATGGGAATTCTCGACACCCACCCCCACCAACGGCGGACATTTGCATAGTCGAGGCGAGGTCTTATAACACTGTACAAAAAACGTGGGAAGTGAGACCCTGTACTCCGTGGTTCCCGTGACTGTCCAGCAGGGGGCAGCATACGCCTGGCCTGAAAAGGAACTAACTGGGACAGGAAGTTACTATATTTTGTAAGCCCGGGCTTGGAGGGTCACCTGGCTTGGGTGTGTGGGTGTGTTTGCGCATGTGCTTCTACCCCCCCCCCCAAATTTCAGTATTGTGATTAGATCAGGGGTTTCTTGCAAATCCTGCTGAACTAGAAATTCATGGCAGTGCCGAAGACACTGGCAAAATAGCCAACTTGGAGCACGTTTACTAGGGAGAAAGCCCATTGTGAATGTAATGGCACTGCAGAGATTGGGCTTTGACTTGTTAGGGAAACAAGAAGCTGCCTTATAGCAAGTCTGGTCGTTTGTCCATGTCTAAGGTTGCCGTATTTCAGAAAGTGAAAATCCGGACAGAAAAGTTGTTTTTTGCCAAAGTTGGTGGCCATCACTACATCCAGGATGAACCAGGGCCTTTTTGAATGTAAAGCACATGCTCCGCCGCTGAACTGTACATTGATACCTCTGGTTACGTACTTAATTCATTCCAGAGGTCTCTTCTTAACCTGAAACTGTTCTTAACCTGAAGCACCACTTTAGCTAATGGGGCCTCCCGCTGCCGCCACGCGATTTCTGTTCTCATCCTGAAGCAAAGTTCTTAAGCCGAGGTACTATTTCTAGGTTAGCAGAGTTTGTAAACTGAAGCATATGTAACCCGAGGTACCACTGTATTCCCTTTCCATTTGTGTACACTCATAATAACAGAGTTATTAATAACAATAACAATAATAATAATACACTGCAAGGATTTTAGCCTGAGTTTGTGTGATCACTTGGTCCCCAGCCACTCTGTGTTCAGTCTGTCCACAGCCCCATAACTCTTGCTGGGATGTAACATTATGGGAGGGGGTTTTCCAGCTACCCCACCCCTTGGCCTATTGAAGCCTTGCAAGAAATGACTGTGAGAAACATCATGGGACAGGTGTTTCTAGGACTAAGGTAAAACAGTGATGCTCCCTTGCTAATTTTGCTATTGGTGTGCTGCATGTCGTTCATGTGATATTGATATTGTTATGTTTATAGTATCGAAGTATGGCTTTTCATACGTTATTCTATTTTTAGCTGTTTTGCTGTGTTATGAAATTGTTAATATGTTACATCGTTTTGCTATGTTGTTATGAAATTGTTTTTGTAGTGTTTGTTTGAAATGCATCTCTGTTTTCTTTGCTGTAAGCTGCCTTGAGCATGATTTTGTGTGTGTGTGCGTGTTTGTAGAAAAGTGTGTTACAAATAAAATCTGCTGATGGCACACAAATGTATCTGGTGCCTGGTGCCACACTCCAGCAAAAACCCAGATGTTAATAGGTTATCAAATTTAAAAGTGGCCTCTGTAGTTGTTTTACCTTGAATAGCTGATCTGTAGCAATTAGCAAGGGAGGCGGGGGACGACTTTATGCTAGGAAATGCTGATTCCTGCTGATGTTTATGGCGCTGCGAATAACCTTAGATGTGTGGGTGGTGGTGAATTCACACAGTTATTTACAAGCCAATGGTTGTGAGGTGTGTAGCCGATCAGGGCTGACATTTTCGAGGGATTTTGGCACAATGCTTATGATGTTGTTTTCACATTTTGGTAGTCCAATTTTTAAAAATTTCATTCCCATAAGGTGAGGGTCAGCCCAGGACACTTCAGTCTCCATCAGGGCTCTTGCATTTAGAAGTTCATTATTACCCTCTCAGCATCTTGAATGCATATGCACAATAGATTTTGGGTGTACCCAACCACACACAGGGCCTACTCATGTCAACATCTCTTACCTGGTAATTACAGGGTGAGTTCACCAACAGCTGTCTTGTTATAACTGAGATCAAAATTATAGATAATGCAGCTGAAACAAATTTGCCGCAGGAACTCTCTGCCAATTTTATGTTGGTTATCCCAACAGAGGCCAAATATTAACCGGATAGTTGATCTCTGCAAGAATGTGTGAGTTTTCATTGCCTGTCTATATAGATAGCTATTCCTGAGGGTAATAGCAATTTTATAGCCTGTTATCTATTTTTGTATATATAAATCAGTTACTAGCCTGCCAAAAGAAGAAGAAAAAACAGCTAGCCTGCTATGAAGTTAGTACCCTGTGGTTGCATGCTGACCAGTGACCATGGAAGAAGGGAAGTTCAATCTTCTCACTTGTCTGAATGAAATTCCAGGTTGCCTATGGCTATCAGGTAAAGGTAAAGGGACCCCTGACCATTAGGTCCAGTCGTGACCAACTCTGGGGTTGCACGCTCATCTCGCTCTATAGGCCGAGGGAGCCGGCATTTGTCTGCAGACAGCTTCCAGGTCATGTGGCCAGCATGACTAAACCACTTCTGGCGAACCAGAGCAGCGCACGGAAACGCCGTTTACCTTCCTGCCGGAGCGGTACTTATTTATCTACTTTCACTTTGACATGCTTTTGAACTGCTAGGTTGGCAGGAGCAGGGACTGAGCAATGGGAGCTCACACCGTCACGGGGATTCGAACCACCGACCTTCTGATCGGCAAATCCTAGGCTCAGTGGTTTAACCCACAGTGCCACCTGCTATCAGACAAGTTGCTAAATACAAGTCTGCCACAAATATTTGCTCATCAGCATGTGTTCATCTGCATGCGTGAAATTTTGTGCTTGCCATGCACACACATAGCTTTTTAAAACATCACTTTTGTATGTGAAGTAGTGTGCCTGTACACCCATGCACACACACAACTGTTGTGAGTCATAAAGGTTTTTTGGAACATAGATAGCACATTTAAAGCACGCCCCCTGAAAAAGACCAATCCCAGGAACGGTAAGTTTACCCCTTCACAGAACTACAGTCCCCAACACCCTTAAGCTACAATTCCCAGGATTCTGTCTGCATCTGTGTTGTGTCTGTGTGCTTTAAATGTATGGTGTTCACACTCTCTGCCTCAGCCCCTTGGGGTAAATTCCTTTTGGAATGTCTTCACTAGAAAGTTTATTCTTTGCCCCTCACCCTTTGTTAGTTTCCACATTTGCAGAGCTTCAGGCATCCAGCTGAAGCACAGAAATACTATCACACAATTGTGATGCTTAGTTGCCCCATGTTGACCCCTTTGTGAGGAACTTGTGATTTTCTATGATAGTAAAGTTGTAATCTTTTGCATACTTGCTTGGAAGTAAGCCCCATTGGGTGGACTGGTGGTTGGAGGGGGGAAGAGAAGTTAAATTCAGTTCACATTGAAAGGTGAGTCTACATAATTCACGCTTTCCAAAACACTCTGCAAACTGAAACTCGGCCATCCTTCAAAATTTGCTCTTTTCTGAATTTTGCAGTGCACTGTTGAAGCCGAGTGATGTGTACTAGAATAAAACGTGCATAAAAATACATATATTAGTGACAATAAAATACGATAATGCATTATGTTAAGCAAAATATAAATATATAGGGAAATAGCTTTCCAAAATATGCATATTATGCAAAACTGCATACAAGCACTTGAGTGGTAAGAGAAATTTGGATAAAAATGCTGCTGGAATTTCATGAGGTGTTTTTGTTTTTCTAAAGAAATCACAAACTGATGTGGAAATGTGGAGAGCTGAACTTAAGATTGGAAAATGAGAAACTGAAATAGACGTATTTGCCTTACCTCTGCATAAGCCAGCATCGGACCACGCTGTAAATCAGATCCTGTTCCCAACAGCTGGCCAGTAGTAACCCAAGAACTGCAAGTCAAAAAGCTAGAAAATGCAAAAAGCCATTAAGAGGCTCAGGAGGTTTAAAAGGCTTAGGTGCTTGGTGGTCTTCTGTGGACGTATTCCAAAAGTAGGAGGAGTAGAGCTCTGAATATCCTAAAGTGCTTTTGAGATGCTTGCTTGCTTATTCATTTTTCAATCAAATAATAATAATAATAATAATAATAATAATAAATTTTTATTCATATCCCGCCCTCCCCAGCTGAAACCGGGCTCAGGGCGGCTAACAACAATAAAATAGTACAACATTATAAAATCATTTCATTATAAAAGTAATTCAAATCAAATTGATGGCAACCATTGGGTTAGAGTTCTGTGAAGATTGCCAAAGGAGGGAGTCAGGCTGTGCCCTGGCCAAAGGCCTGGTGGAACAGCTCCTCTGTCTTGCAGGCCCTGCGGAAAGATGCCAAGTCCCGCAGGGCCCTAGTCTCTTGTGGCAGAGCGTTCCACCAGATCGGAGCCACAGCTGAAAAAGCCCTGGCTCTGGTTGAGGCCAGCCTAACCTCTCTGTGGCCTGGAACCTCCAAGATGTTTTTGTTTGAAGATCATAAGATCCTCTGTGGGGCATACCAGGAGAGGCGGTCCCATAGGTACGAGGGTCCTAGGCCGTATGGGGCTTTAAAAGTTAAAACCAGCACCTTAAACCTGATCCTGTACTCCACCGGGAGCCAGTGCAGCTGGTATAGCACTGGGTGGATGTGATCTCGCAGCGAGGACCCCGTAAGGAGTCTTGCTGCGGCATTCTGCACCCGCTGGAGTTTCTGGAGTTTAATAATTAATTAAAACCTCATGAGGTTTGCCCTACAGAGGAAAATCTAGAGATGGAGCACCATCCTTGCTTTGAAATGACCCATTGTTTGGGTTTTCAGAGTCCTGAGGAGGCAGAACACAGAGCAGATCCTCACTTGGGCTTGGTTATGGTTGGCCCAAGAGATGTCCTTTGCTTCAGACAAATGGCACCGTCCCCAACCCCTCTTCCACTTAGAGGAGCTGACGGGAGTGGCAGCCAAATCTTTCTTTGGTCATGCACACGCCATACATTTAAAGCACGTGCCTCCTCTGCCAAGGAATCCTAGGAACTGTAGTTTGTTAAGGGTGCTGGGAGTTGTAGCCCTTCAGGTGTATAAACTACAGTTCCCTAGATTCTCTGTGGGAAAGTCACGTGCTTTAAATGTATGATGGGATGGCTTCTGCTGCTGCACCTGAGGGCAGCAGGCTACCTTAGGGGATGTAAGCTAGGCTGTGAGGCACGCACAGCGCTGGTACAGCTGAGGGGCTTGTGAAGAACAGCTGGGTGTATGTTTGTGCAGCCACCCTCCTCCAATTGCCTAGCAAATTCTGCCTTGGTTTGTCTAATGTTAGGGCCGGCCCTTTGCCTAGTCTATTCATGCAGATGTTTGGAGACTACAATTCCCACCATCCCTGACCACTGGTCCTGTTAGCTAGGGCTCATGGGAGTTGTAGGCCAAAAACATCTAGAGGGCCGAGTTTGAGGAAGCCTGATATAGAAGAATGAAGTGGTAGAATGGACTGAGCCATTTCAGACTGCAGGTCAGATCCCATTTCTGGAGGCTTCCCTATGTCAAATACGTAACTCTGCAAAAAGAAAAACCAGCATAGCAGGCAAAGGACTTGGTTAGGAGATTGAACTCCCTGCTATGTTAGTATTGTATTTTCAGTGATTTTGTTGCATGGGGGAGCATTCAGAATTGGTATTCCTCACCTGTAATCTGAAGTCGCACACTGGTTCTTCCACTTCAGTCTGATGGATGTGTGGCCAAGGCTTTGCATGGACCCTGATAAGTGGCCTGGCTTTTACAGAAGGCAGTGCTCCCTAAGATTATCTACTGATCTTTTGTAGAGAGCTAGGTTTCTCTATCGCACGGTAAGCCCTGCTTCCTTCACCTTTGCACCTGTAATGACATGCATCCAAGAAGCTCCTTTCCACCCCCCAATTGAGGTAGTTGTTATCTTCACCGCTTGCACACCTGTGTGCCCATCTGCTCATACCTTTGTCCAGTCATTTATCTTATTTGTTCGTAGTTTAAAAATCATTCCAGAGCGGTGGCTTTGTGATTGACATAAAGATCAGCCATTCAGTGTTGTGTGCCCTTAATGCAGGCACCCCCAAACTCGGCCCTCCAGATGTTTTGGGACTACAATTCCCATCATCCCTGACCACGGGTCATGTTAGCTAGAGATGATGGGAGTTGTAGTCCTAAAACATCTGGAGGGCCGGGTTTGGGGATGCCTGCCTTAGTGTATGTGTCATGTGGCTTTGTGATGGACATGAATCTTGACCAGTTAGTGTCCTGCAAGTTCAACTTCTGCTAAAAATTAGGAGAACTGATTCCCCCCCCCAAAAAAAACTCAATTGGTGACAATGGCGGGCACCGGGGAGGTTTTTTATGTGCCCCAAATGCAGTGAGCATGCTTTCACAGTGGGCTACTCACTAACATTATGTATCTCTGGACACACCCGCTGATACGCAGGGCTTCATAGCTTATAACTAGAACCTTTAACCACGCTTCAAGCAAATACTGTATTTTTTGCTCTATAAGACTGACTTTTTCCCTCCTAAAAAGTAAGGGGAAATGTGTGTGCGTCTTATGGAGCGAATGCAGGCTGCGCAGCTATTCCAGAAGCCAGAACAGCAAGAGGGATTGCTGCTTTCGCTGCGCAGCGATCCCTCTTGCTGTTCTGGCTTCTGGGATTCAGAATATTTTTTTTCTTGCTTTCCTCCTCCGAAAACTAGGTGCGTCTTATGGTCTGGTGCGTCTTATAGAGCGAAAAATACGGTAAATTGAACAAGGATGGTGATGGGAATAGGTGCAACCCCAAGGACAGGAGCCGGAAAGCTAAAATTGGGGGAATTATGCCATTCCCACGTTTGTGCAGGAACTCAAAGCCCCTTTTGAAAAAGCACTGCCATGAGTCACATCTCCCGCCCAGAGCAGAGAGGTGGCCTGAGCGGTCAATCCTCATTGCCATGAAAGGTTAACAGGAGAGGCCCAAAGGTTTGATGCAGTGTCTGCTGCTCAATATATTCATTTATGATCCGGAGAAGGTGGGAAGGAGAATGAGTAATGAGTTGGAGAAAGCTAGCGATGACACCCAGTTATTTAGGGCAGCACAGCTGGCGGAAGGGCCAGGCATGCTGCTGCTCTTTGAAGACTCTGCTGGAGATACCAGCCGAAGAACCAAAACTGGGAGGGCCAAGCGATAGATGTAGCTTGGTCCTGGGCTGATAGCTTGCCAGGTAGCTGTAGGTGTGGAACAAGATCCAGCTGCTAGGAGAGATGCTGCACTTCTATGAGCCACTTTGACAGGGAATTGAGGCCACTAGACCATAAAGAAGGCTGATCACCAAAGAATTGATGCTTTTGTATTATGGTGCTGGAGGAGACTCTTGAGAGTCCCATGGACTGCAAGAAGATCAAACCTATCCATTCTGAAGGAAATCAGCCCTGAGCGCTCACTGGAAGGACAGATCCTGAAGCTGAGGCTCCACTACTTTGGCCACCTCATGAGAAGAGAAGACTCCCTGGAAAAGACCCTGATGTTGGGAAAGATGGAGGGCACAAGGAGAAGGGGACGAGAGAGGACAAGATGGCTGGATAGTCTTCTCGAAGCTACCAGCATGAGTTTGACTAAACTGCGGGAGGCAGTGGAAGACAGGAGGGCCTGGCGTGCTCTGGTCCAGGGGGTCACGAAGAGTCGGACACGACTAAACGATTAAACAACAACAAAGTCACCTGCTGTCCCCACGATGTCAGGTGACTCAACTTTAAAAGGAAGAATAGGAAGCAGATTCCAATTCTTTCCTCCCTTCCTTTTCTGTCAGGCTTTAAAGCTGGGCTACTGAGGGAGGGAGGAATATCCTTGAAGAAAGCAGGGAATGACTGCAACAGGGAATTCCCGAGCAGGAATTCCATAGAGAAGCCAACCCCCTGTGGGGCTTGCTGTAAGCACCTATCAGCTGATTGGCACTTGCAGAAAGACCTGTTTGGGACAGGGGTTGGCTGTGCTGTGATGTCCTGTCTAGGATATTGTCTGCCAAAGGAACATTTTTCCTTTCGTTGTCACAGCTGTGGCTACAGAGGAACTACCTGCTTCAATTCAAGATGGAACTACAGTGGTACCTCGGGTTACATACACTTCAGGTTACAGACGCTTCAGGTTACAGACTCCGCTAACCCAGAAATAGTACCTCGGGTTAAGAACTTTGCTTCAGGATGAGAACAGAAATCGTGCTCCGGCGGCGCGGCGGCAGCAGGAGGCCCCATTAGCTAAAGTGGTGCGTCAGGTTAAGAACAGCTTCAGGTTAAGAACGGACCTCCGGAACGAATTAAGTACTTAACCCGAGGTACCACTGTATGGAACTTTTTCCCTTTTGGGGTGGGACTTGAGTCTCCCCAGCATGGGAAGATCTGGGCCAGATGATAGGGGAGAGGGAGAGAGAGAGGGGCACCAGATTTTTGATTCAACAGAAGACTCTACGGCAGACTTCATTTTAGCGGTGGTTTGAAGTTTCCAAGGCCTGCTGTCATACAGCACAAGGCATGGGAAAGTTGGGCATGGTTTTCACAGAACACGCTGGTGGGCCAGTCTCAGAGACCTGGTTGAACTAATTAGGGCCATGGGCTGCAGGTTCTCCACTCCCTCTGCCAGTCCACCGTCTTCCATACTGGTCATGGAAATGGAAAGCCCACCCCCTCATCTCTGCCAGCCTGTTTGGTAGAAGGCAAGTCTTAAAAGGTAGATGGTGTCTTTGGACTTCAACTAAAGCCAGGTACAAAATACAGTGGTACCTCAGGTTAAAAACTTAATTCGTTCTGGAGGTCTGTTCTTAACCTGAAACTGTTCTTAACCTGAAGCACCAATGGGGCTTCCTGCTGCTGCTGTGCCACCGCTGCACGATTTCTGTTCTCATCCTGAAGCAAAGTTCTTAACCCAAGGTACTATTTCTGGGTTAGTGGAGTCTGTAACCTGAAGCATATGTAACCTGAAGCGTATGTAACCTGAGGTACCACTGTACTTATACAGTTGATACCTTGGGTTACAAACACCTCGGGTTACAAACATTTCGGGTTACAAACTCCGTTAACCTGGAAGTAGTACCTCGGGTTACGAACTTTGCCCCAGGATGAGAATGGAAATCACGTGGTGGCGGCGTGGTGGCAGTGGGAGGCCCCATTAGTGAAAGCGTGTCTCAGGTTAAGAACGGTTTTGGGTTAAGAACCTGAGGTACCACTGTAGTTGGAATTTGGACTGACCCAGCTATTTGGCAAAGTGATGCAATCACCTAAGACTACAGATGTTGGAGGACAGTAATACAGTAGTTCCTCCTCCATAGCCAGTCATCCTGAGCTCCCTGGACATACCCCTGTGTTGGAGATCAGAGTTATGAGTGCTACAAGCGCTGCTTTGCACCCTCTCAACTAGCCTGCTGCCCTCGGGGCAGTGGAGGATGCCATTTGCTGCCAGTCTTACAAGTCAGATTCATTTGCCAGCCTGGTCAGCATCTGCACATGAAGTGGATGGGATCGGGGAGGCGTCAACCTGTCCTTTGCTTCAGGCAGCAACATTTCTTGAGCTGGCCTGGGCCTGGTTAGAATTATTTATTGATTAAATAACTTTATATCCTGCCCTTCTTCCTTCAGGAGGCAACAATGGAATTAAAGAACTGAATTGAATTCTCACAGAGAATTCATGGGCATAGGCAGGATTTTTTTGGGGGGGGGGAAGCCTTTTGGTTAGGGGGCGGGACCTCACTTAGCTATGTATTTTTATTGATGGGGGGGTGCAGCTCCACTTCTGGTTGCTCCAAATTTCCTTTGTCTCCGCAGCTTTATTTAAGGGGAGCTGTGGGAAGTGGCATGTCAGAAACCCTTGCTGATCTACTGCAAATCACCTTGAGATCTACCAGCGCATCCTGATCTGCCCCCGCCCTGCTTTAAATTCCCATCCCTTTTTTACGACTTCAGGAGCACGCTGCATTTTAACACAGAGGTATTAGGCACGTCTAGTAAGCCCCAGAGTGCCTTTAAAATCTAATGCGGTTAACTAAGAGTGCATATTGCATAATGTGGAATCCGAATCTCCTCCACTAGGTGGCACCTTGGACCACCATCCTAACCTAAGCTGTGCTGCCAGGCCGATTGAGAAATGTTTGACACTGCCAAAGGTGGATGAGCAGAATTTTGGGCTGGTGAACAGATCCTGCCCATCTGCCTGCTGGCATCTTGGAAAAGCAGCGAGATTCAAAATTCGCAGAAATTTCAAAGCCTGGTTTTTGCATCTAGGAAATGCTTTACAAATGGCTAAATATGTCTCTACTTTTTGTTTGTCTTCTGGCTTTTAGACACTTAAACTCAGCCTTTTCTCAGATGAAAACAAGGGAGAGATCTTGATTATTATTCTTTATTTTTTTAAAAAAATATCTGTAGAGATAGGAAAAGATAATGGCACATGGTCCAAATGTTGGTGGTCTCACTGAAATGGAGAGAGAAAACTGGTGAGATTGTAAGTTTTCACTGGATATGCACTTTGTCTTGCAGGAAATATGTTTTGTTGTGAAGGGTGGGGCTCCTCTTTCAAGCAAGGTGTCTGAATCTTCCCGGTCCATTCCTCAATTCTTTCCTCCTCTAGAACCTGAGTTTTTCTAGTTGCACCCATTTCACATGATATTGTTGTTGTTGTTGTTTAGTCATTTAGTCTTGTCCGACTCTTTGTGACCCCATGGACCAGAGCACGCCAGGCACTCCTGTCTTCCACTGCCTCCCGCAGTTTGGTCAAACTCATGCTGGTAGCTTCGAGAACACCGTCCAACCATCTCATCCTCTCTCGTCCCCTTCTCCTTGTGCCCTCCATCTTTCCCAACATCAGGGTCTTTTCCAGGGAGTCTTCTCTTCTCATGAGGTGGCCAAAGTAGTGGAGCCTCAGCTTCAGAATCTGTCCTTCCAGTGAGCACTCAGGGCTGATTTCCTTATGTATGGATAGGTTTGATCTTCTTGCAGTCCATGGGACTCTCAAGAGTCTCCTCCAGCACCAGAATTCAAAGGCATCAATTCTTCGGCGATCAGCCTTCTTTATGGTCCAGCTCTCACTTCCATACATCACTACTGGGAAAACCATAACTTTTATACCAGGTATTTAAACATGTGCAAATGATGAAATTTCACTGATCAGACAAGGCTGGAGGGCAGAAGATTCATGATCAGTGTTTTTCCCTAACGCACAGTTACCAAGGCCTGTTTTGGGCAGACAGTTTTTCGAGGCTGTCAAGTCAAGAAGCATATAGACAGCAGGGCTGTCCTTATGAGCTGCTGTGAAACAAGAGATTCCTAGTTCCTCCCTCACAAAGATACCATTCCCAGGGATGAGGCAATTACTGTAAAATTAGGTATAAAGTCTGTAGTGTGGCTATATCCCAAGGCTACAATTGCGGGTGCTTCCTTGAAAGTTCGTTCTGTTAACATTGCCGGGACTTACGCGCTAAGCATGCTGGAGACAAGATTTCAACGGCTGTCATAGATTGTTCTTAAACCTTACAGTGTTGAAAGCCAAGCTACACATTGTGCTATAAAGGTAAAGGTAAAGGGTCCCCTTACCATAAGGTCCAGTTGTGGCCGACTCTGGGGTTGCGGCGCTCATCTCGCTTTATTAGCTGAAGGAGCTGGCATACAGCTTCCGGGTCATGTGGCCAGCATGACTAAGCCGCTTCTGGTGAACCAGAGCAGCGCACGGAAACACCGTTTACCTTCCCGCCGGAGTGGTACCTATTTGTCTACTTGCACTTTGATGTGCTTTCAAACTGCTAGGTTGGCAGGAGCAGGGACCGAGCAACGGGAGCTCACCCCATCACGGGGATTCAAACCACCGACCTTCTGATCGGCAAGCCCTAGGCTCAGTGGTTTAACCCACAGCGCCACCCGCAACCCTTTTACATTGTGCTATAGGTACTTTTAACTAATACGTTCAGAAATGGTCATGCCCGGGGCTTTTTTTCAGCTGGAACTCAGTCCTGGCAGTTCTCAGGTGGGGGCCATTGCCATTATAAAAGAACAAGGGAGGTGTTCACCTCTCCTTCTAGAAAAATAGCAGTGGTAAAGCACCTTTCTTTGGAGAAAGCAACTACACAAGGAAGGGGGGCATTCCAAACTGATGCCATAGCTATGGGGGGGGGAGGGGATTAACCCATCTCAGCTTCAAGTGGTAATTTTCAACAGGGAAACAGTGGAGGGTGGGGGTTAATCTCCTTACACTATTTCATGGGTGGGCAAACTAAGGCCCGGGGGCCGGATCCAGCCCAATTGCCTTCTAAATCCAGCCCGCGGACAGTATGGGAATCAGTGTATTTTTACATGAGTAGAATGTGTCCTTTTATTTAAAATGCATCTCTGGGTTATTTGTGGGGCATAGGAATTTGTTCCTTTATTTATTTTTTCAAAATATAGTCCGGCCCCCCCATAAGGTCTGAGGGACAGTGGACTGGCCCCCTGCTGAAAAAGTTTGCTGACCCCTGCACTATTTCATAGCACACAGACACACCACCCTGCTTTGGTTCTGAGCAGTGGTGCAGTTTAAGTAATTTTACACTCTGGACTTAACGGTCTTACAGCTGGGCATTGGCACTCCTTAGATGGTGATGTGCATTCCTTAAAAATGTGGGAAGCTAGCAGGGTTTTGGGGGGCCTTCCTGCTCCATCTGTTGAGCAGAGCCCTGGCTTTCCACCCCAAAGTCCCACCCTGAAAGCAGCCTTGGTCCTGAGTCTGTTTTGGCAGGGAGCCGCAGGCCCTCTGGTTTAAAAGCTGCTTTTAATGTAACAGAGAGTTTGTTCCCTTCCTGGGTAGGAATGCCAAAGTGTTTTAAAGTGCTTAATTTGAAGGGTGTCCAGAATTTGCAGGCGATATTCTTCAAACTGTGTGGCAGCAGCCCATTCAGTTCTGGATACAAAATGGAGAGATGAATCTCCCTCTGGGCTTTCGTCTATTGCCTGCTTGTTGAAATTGATAGAGGGCAACAGATGCTCAGTTAACAGGGCCAAGATATACCTTAAGAATGTGTAATGCTTGAGACAGAATGTTGCCCCCCAACCAATTGGAAGCCAAGGGGAGGGGGGAGAAATCGGGGAAGATGAAGCTAAGACACAATATGATCTATGCAAAATGTTTCATATCCCTTTAATACCACTGAGAATTGGAGCTTTCTCTCCCAAAGAATCACAGAGATGGTACAGCTTCCCAGGTTTTCTTGGGATGGGAATGGGGAAGAGGGACTGTTAAACCCTTTGGGGAAGTCCATAGCTGAGTAAAGGTATCGCATACAGAAGCTGCCATGTTCAATCCTCGACACTTCTAGTTAAAAACAGGATCAATTGGCAGATGACAGGAAAGGCTATTTCTGATACCTTGCTGGCCTGGTTCGCATGTGTCACTAAGCAGTGGTTTGTTTACCAAACCTCAAGTTAACTATGAGTTGTCCCACAGATGATCAAGTAAACCACGACTTGTTTCTCCCAAGTTAAGTTTGTTTTCCAGCTTTGTAGTTTGGTGAGTGGGGCAGGGTGGGGTGGTCAAACAAACCCTCCCATCCAGGCTATTAAGGGCGTGGAGTCTGCTGGAGCCGAGACAGTGATTTCAGATATTTGCTCTTTCAGCTTGCTTTGCTACCATAAAAGCTGAAAAAATTGTTTCTTATAGCGTTACTAATAATGGCTACTGACCAATTCTTCAGCCATTGGCTCCTATGTCTTGGGATGGTAGTGGCTGCACAGGGTGTGATCTTCTGAGTCTTGAAGGGGAAGGTAGCAAACACATCGCCTTCCAGCCTGGGATATCCTAGAGTTGTGAGTGGCAACTTCCTAAGAGTCACCTCTAACTACTCTTACTTCTACTGAGGTTGAGAGAACATGATCCTGTGGGAAGGATTCTGATGGCTTTTTATATGTTGATATGTGTGTTTTTTAATGAAAATATATAGTCTAATATTTTTTTTTTTTTTGCAAGTTACCTTGGAATGATTTATACCCTGAAAGGTGGAATATAAATATAGTGGACCCTTGGGTAACATAACTTTTGGGTTGTGAATGCGGCAAACCCAGAAATGTATACTTCCGGGTTTTGCTGCATGCGCAGAAGTGCTTTATCCAGAGACTGGATAAGGAAGCTCATATTAGCAGGGAGGGAGGGGAGACAACCTCACTATGTGCAAAGTGGAGCCCTTCAGGATGCCCAGGAACATTGTCCACAAGCAGCATCTCTTTAAACTGCAGGTGTTTCTCCTCGAGGTGAAGTGTCACCTCTGGAATGAATCAGCTGTGGAACCAGTACAGAAATGATGAAGAAGTCACTCAGGACTTTTTGTTGGGTTGCTAAAGCACAGGAAGCAGATTCTTGTTCTTGCCTTTTAGGATGACACATTTAATGGCTTTATTAGGTGTCCAGCTGCATTGCAACATATTGGCACAGTCACGCGATCCTTTGCAGCTTTGAAGCCACGGTCTTGCTATTCAGCTTTGGCAGATTAAGCCTGCTTGGGCATTTTCTTCCAGAAAAGCCGTGTCTTGTCTGCATTGAAGACTTGCTCTGGAATATATGCCCTGTCGTCCAGCAGCTGCTTTAGTTGCGCAGGGTATGTTGTCTCAGCCTCTTTGTTTGCAGGTGCAGCCTCCCTGTCATCCGGACAATCTCCAGGTTGAAGCAGATCTTTCAGCTGTTAAGTCAACCTAGGATGGCTTTAAATTCTTTTACAGATAGGTAGCCGTGTTGGTCTGCCATAGTCAAAACAAAAAAAATTCCTTCCAGTAGCACCTTAAAGACCAACTAAGTTAGTTCTTGGTATGAGCTTTCGTGTGCATGCACACTTCTTCAGATACACTCTGAAGAAGAAGTATCTGAAGAAGAGGCAGTTGGAAAGTATCTGAAGAAGTGTGCATGCACACGAAAGCTCATACCAAGAACTAACTTAGTTGGTCTTTAAGGTGCTACTGGAAGGAATTTTTTTTTGTTTTAAATTCTTTGACAGGCTGGTCCCCATCTGTTGCGGAAGAAGAAGAGTTTGGATTTGATAAACCGCTTTATCACTACCCTAAGGAGTCTCAAAGCGGCTAGGCTCACAGGAACATATTTCTGGTTCATGTCTTCCAGCCACAAGTTCTGTACAGTAGTACCTCAGGTTAAGTACTTAATTTGTTCCAGAGGTCCGTTCTTAACCTGAAACTGTTCTTAACCTGAAGCACCACTTTATCTAATGGGGCCTTCAGCTCCCTCCGTGCCACCGCCATGTGATTTCTGTTCTCGTCCTGAAGCAAAGTTCTTAACCCGAGGTACTATTTCTGGGTTAGCGGAGTCTGTAACCTGAAGCGTATGTAACCTGAAGCATCTGTAACCCGAGGTACCACTGTATCTTCTCCATCTTCACCAAAGCCTTGTCCCGCACCTGGCTGGTTACCTTTGCAGTCCAGTGCAGCCAACTTCTCTTCCAGCATGGGAACCACCCTCCAGTTCTTTGGTTTCTCAGCAGCTGACGATGATGATCACAATACATTGCATTTTGGGTCCACCTCCTCCACACTCAAAACACCATCTCTGCACTCCAAATCCCGCCATTGTCTCTCCAAACCCATCTGCAGTTTCTCTGGCTTCCTCCAATCACCCTCTCCAACTGCCTCTTCCACAACCAAACATTCTCACGAAGGCTGCTGGGGATTGGTGGCCATTTCCCCCTGTTCTCTCTTGCCCTCTTGTGCCCGCTCCATGCCATTTTCTTATTTCCCCCCTGTGCCTGACATTTTAAAATTGCAATGCACATAAAGCTCCAAGCTTTAAATAAGTCTAAGATGTGAGTTACCTGTACTTGGACTGTAACCAATCATGTTGTTGTAGGATCATATCAGTCGAAGTGTGTAGCTCAGTTGGTTAGAGCATGGTGCTGATAACGCCAAGGTTGCAGGTTCGATCTCTATGTGGGACAGCTACATATTGCTGCGTTGCAGGGGATTGGACTAGATGATTCTCATCTAGTCATCTCAGCACTACAATTCCATGATTGTGTGTGTGTGTTTGTGTTCAAATGCATTGAAAGAATGCCCGCGTGTGTGTAGTCTGGCCCCAATACAGCTACCAGTGTAGCAGCCACATGCTCTGTAGTGCCATCCAGCTATTGACTGGCATGTACAGTAAGGTTACCAGATTTTTTTCAAAGAATCCAGGGACACTTTTTTTTTTTAAGAGAAAAAAGTTATTTAAAAAAAATTATTTTTTTAAAAAAATTAAGAAGTAATATCTTCTCTTTTGTGGTCTCCTCTGTTGCACAGCCTTCCTCTGGACTCCGGCCTGCTCTCTTGGAGTGCTAGCCACTGTGGAGTAGGCTTGGGGCGGGCCTGGGCTCGGCCACGTGTCCTTGCCCTCCCAGTGCTCTCCTACTTCTCCTCCTCAGCGGTAGCGGCAGCAGCAGCAGCAGCGAGGCAAGGTTGGGGCTCCCCTCTTTTTTCTCCTTCCTCTTCCTCTTCCTCTTCCTCTTCCTTCTCCTTCTCCTCTCCTCCTTCTCCCTGTGTCGGCTCTGGGGTTTTCCTGGCCCCAGAGTTCAGCTGGGCAGTCGGCTGGGCAAAAGATTTGGGTCATGGGGGGTGTCAGCGGTTCCCCCGGTTGACACGCTGGGCGTCCCCGGTTCCCCCTTGGCAGTGGCAGCCTCAGCAGCCCAGAGCCAGCCTGGTAGCGCAGTTGGCTCTGGCTGGCTTCAGGAGTTGCTCGCTGCCGTAGTGCCCAACATTTTGGCTCGCCAGAAGTCCCCATATGATGTGTTTTGTGCCATCGAACCAATCATGCAACATGCATTCCCTACTAATAAATCTACAACACTTAAAATATAAATCCGGGGACATTAAATGAAATCCGGGGACATTCCGGGGACGGATTTTGTCCAGGGACAGATTTGTAAATCCAGGAACTGTCCCCGGGAAACAGGGACGTCTGGTAACCATAATGTGAAGGGGCTCTGTGCATGAGCCTACACATGTTCCTTGGGTCATGCTCCAAGCATATGGATGGGGCCTGGTCACTAGTGCCATCACTGGAACATTCTTTCAGAGTTTGAGGGAGGTTTTCTGGAGCCCCCTTTTTTCCTTGCAGGGCAGCATTTGTAGGCAAGCATGTGGCATTTCTCCTGCACTAGCTGAAGATGATGTGGTGACATTTAAATCAGGCAATACTGAATAATTTGTGAATTGAGGTAATGTGCATTAATTGAAGCTTCCTGAGTGGTGATTGAAAATGCAGGTGAGATTGCAGCCGAAGGCTTCATCCTGATGCACTTGGCAGTGCGTCCTGGTGAATACTGTGCAGTTGTGCTGTAAAAGGCTGCAGTCCTAAGCCCTGCTTCTTAGAAGTCTTATCAAATCAATAGGACGTGGGTCTGAATTAAGATTACAAGAAAAGGCTAGGTTGTTTGTTTTAAGAACTTGCAAAGTGCTGAGGTGGTAATGTTGGTGCTGTCAGTGCCCTTCCTTATGCACCCTTGTAGCACTTGCTTCACGGGTACATGTGCAAAGGGACATCATATTACAGGATTAAAAACACCCCTTAAGCCTCTGGAATTCTCTTCTCCAATGGAAATTGGTCCTGTAATTAAAAGCTGAGTGAGATTTCCCAAAACTTGACGGAGGTAGACTGTGAAGACATGTCATGGGTCCTTGTTTCCCTCAGAACTAAGGCACCCCAAGGAAGCAGTCTATTTCTCTGTGATCCAGGAGATGTAGTCATGGTTTTTTGAAACAATAAGTAATACAGAAATGCTATAAGTTGTATCCAGATATATGCAGTTGTGTCCAAAGGTGTTGCTCAGCTAACAGTAAGATTTCCATCAGAAGAGGGTGGGAGATTTTTGGTGGTCCCTACTCGCCCCTGTGGGGACGCGGGTGGTGCTGTGGGTTAAACCACAGAGCCTAGGACTTGCCGATCAGAAGGTTGGCGGTTCAAATCCCCGCAACGGGGTGAGCTCCCGTCGCTCGGTCCCTGCTCCTGCCAACCTAGCAGTTCGAAAGCACGTCAAAGTGCAAGTAGATAAATAGGTACCGCTCCGACGGGAAGGTAAACGGCGTTTCCGTGCGCTGCTCTGGTTCGCCAGAAGCGGCTTAGTCATGCTGGCCACATGACCCAGAAGCTGTACGCCGGCTCCCTCGGCCAATAAAGCGAGATGAGCACTGCAACCCCAGAGTCGGCCATGACTGGACCTAATGGTCAGGGGTCCCTTTACCTATACCTTTACTTGCCCCCTGCAGTCCCACCCCTCTAGACCTGCAAATTTGAGGGGTGGGGGCTGTAGGGGGGATTGGCAAATAGCCCCAAACTGCTTCTTTCTCTTTTCTCTTCTTTTCTCTTTTCTCTTTCTATTTCTCTTTCTTTTTCTCTTTCTCTTTCTCCATCCTGCTGATGCAAATGCCTGGGCAGACTGGACTGCTGGACTGCTCTTTATAAATGCATCAGTCCCCTACCCCATGTACCCTGGGGAGCCATACATACCCTCGGAGTCATCCAACCATCTTCTGAAATGCAGAAATCTTTCTCGTCCACTGCATACAAACAGGCAGACTGCTTCTCTCTCATGAAAGCAAGTGGAACATCACCAGTTGCCTGGTTGCCACCAGCCACCAATACTTACTTCAATCAGCCTCTTCCAGCCGTCAGTGCCAGTTCCAGAATCATCTTTACCTTTCAGCCACCCAGAAGTCTAGACTGGCCTCTCTCTCTCTCCGCTAATGTCGGAATTTCCTTGTGACACGTTCAGCCCACCATGCCTGGCTTGGCTTGGGGCTTGTTTTGCTTCGAGTTTGGAGCCCACTTCACTTCCATGAACACCCTCCTGGACTTGGGGCCATGCCTGGCTCCTAATTAATGAGCCTGACACCTGCCTGTGAGTGCCGGCTTCCCCTTAAGCCGAGACGCAGTGTTTTATGACATTCTCGGCCTGGTTTATGGTTTTGCTGCCTCGCTCTTCTCAGCAAAAGCAGTAAAACACAGGAAGGAACCAGCCTTTGGGGGGTTGCCTTACATGGCTCCCATAATTAAACAAGCACGCAAAGCGGAGAAGCACGCAGGCTTGCGTGGGGCTGGGGGGAGAGCTGTGGTACACTCAGCCATATGGTTCACATGCCAGTTGTTTGAGGGGTGGGATGAGGGGAGTGGGGAAAGGAGGAGGCGGGAGGGGAGAATATTTTGGACCCAGCTTGCGGTTGGGGCTGCCGCACCGCCTGGTCGTTGCAAGATGTAGTAGCTGGACAGAGGGGTGAGATGGGTGTGTGTGGTGTTTTTGCAAGCTTATATGTTAATGGAGTGGCAAAGTGATAATCCGAGCAGGAGCAGAGAGGGATAATTGGGTGGCTTGGTGCTCAAAGGCGTCTAAATGAAGAGTTTATCCATCCAAACTGGAGGGAGAGGAGGAAGGAGTCCTGGTTGAATAAGCTCCCTCTAAACTCCACTCCTGATCCATCCATATTGAGCACAGGAATCACAAGCAATGTGCTATCTGGGGTAACTATCACATTTCCCCCCATGTACTGCACCCACGCCCCCAACGCAACAGCGGCAACATCACCAGGTAAATGGGGCTTCCCCAGTTCTCTTTCCCCTTACACGCTTACAGTCACTGGATTGGAACCAACCAAGAGATGTCCAAGCTGAAACCAAGCTGTTCTGAAAATAAGGAGCTGCTTGTTATTTCCCACTAAACTTTGCTTTGGACAAGGTTGGAGCTGGGTACAGGACCCACAGACATGAGGACTAGGATCGTGCTCTTATTAAAAACAAGAAAAGGAAGATGATTTTGTGAGATGTATTTAAATTCCGCCATGGCTATCAGCTGCACATAAGTTACTGCCTCATTTCAGCTCCTCAAAGTTTCACAGGAATACAGACTAGACAGTGTGGCTCCATGTCTCTTCATTTTTGCCTTTAAAAATCTAGAAACCCTAAAGCCATATTCATGGGGAAGGAAAGATTTGGGGGTGGGAATACACAGTCTCTTGTGTTGGTAACTCCCAGCTGCTGTTCATCTCCTGGACACATTATTACTTGCAGTGGGGAGATCAGGGCAGGGAATGTGGGTCTGTCATCTGGGATTGATGTGTTGTTAGAGAGAAAATACCAGTTCCTCGGGGGGGGGGGGTGCATCCCTTGCTTCACCACGTGCCTCGAGTTGTCCCTTGCTTCCAGGGCAAAGAAAGGCAGAATCCACAGTGGGATGACCCACAGCTACAGCGAACCAAACATTTGCCCCGGGTAACCTGTTGAAATCCTAATTAAGTCTTCAGGCTGCCGTCCTGTGTGCGCTGATTCTCAAGGCAGTCCAGTTGAACTCTGCAGCAATTGTTTTGCAAGTTAACATCTTGAGGATCAGAATGCGGAATCTAATAAACAAAGTATTAGTACTGCAGCTCCTATCAGAGTGAGGGTTGGGGGAGCAGGATGGCATGATATGCTGGGATGTTATGCTGCACAAGCCACATTGAAATGAATGAGGCCTCAGAGCATGGCGAGGGGAGCTTCCTGGCAAAAGTGTGCCCAAAAGGCTCAAAATGCAGGGCAAGGCAAGGTGAGTCACACCTGTCACCCTAACCTGGATGCTCCTGAACCTGGAAGCCAAAATATTCCCACAGCTGACAGGCAAACACAATATGCTGCAGCTACAGCTTTCAATTTAGCTGAGCCTTGATTTACTAGCAGGAGGTGTTTTCAGGAGAAATACTTAGAGCCCGTTTCCCCACTCAGAAAAAGGCATGCAATATAGACCCTCTCCTTCTGCCTTACCCACAAAGTTATACAGTGGTACCTTGGGTTACATACACTTCAGGTTACGTATGCTTCAGGTTACAGAAATAGTACCTCGAGTTAAGAACTTTGCTTCAGGATGAGAACAGAAATCGCGCGGTGGTGGCAGCGGGAGGCTCCATTAGCTATAATAATAATAATAATAATAATAATAATAATAATAATAATAATAATTTATTATTTATACCCCGCCCATCTGGCTGGGTTTCCCCAGCCACTCTGGGCAGCTTCCAACAAAACAATACAATAACCTATTAAACATTAAAAGCTTCCCTAAACAGGGCTGCCTTCAGATGTCTTCTAAAAGTTTGGTAGTTATTTTTCTCTTTGACCTCTGGTGGGAGGGCGTTCCACAGGGCGGGCTCCACTACTGAGCTAAAGTGGTGCTTCAGGTTAAGAACAGTTTCAGGTTAAGAACGGACCTCCAGAACGAATTAAGTACGTAACCAGAGGTACCGCTGTTATAGGGACATGACGGGGAATTGAAATGGCAGCTAGACCCAGGCACCTTGTGCTGCTTGGAGCTTCTGCCTTGGGAATACTTTTCTTTGTTTAAAGAAAGGTGGGTTCGGGGCAGGCATAACTGGTGCATGCTGCCAGGCTGCTAGGACCCTGTCCAGAAACACAGATAAGTCTCTCTTGCCACGATGAGCCTACATCAGGGGTCAGCAAACTTTTCCAGCAGGGTCCACTGTCTCTTAGACCTTGTGGGGGGCCGGACTATATTTTGAAAAAAATATATGAATGAATTCCTGTGCCCCACAAATAACCCAGAGATGCATTTTAAATAAAAGCACACATTCTATTCATGTAAAAACACACTGATTCCCAGGCCGTCCGTGGGCCGGATTTAGAAGGTGATTGGGCCGGATCTGGCCCCCGGGCCTTAGCTTGCCTACCCATGGCCTACAGCTTCCAGCGACCCGCATTGCCCGTCAAATACCCCTTCCGACTTCCATCTCCTGCCCTGCCCCTTACCCACATTGGCTCCCGGACCCCTCATTTATTTGACTTACTGGCTGTGTTTTGACTAGCAAGTCTGTGAGCACTTGTGTTTACAAGCAGAGTGACATGGAGAAGTGGTCTCCTCGGCAGCCCGCCTAGGCTCCAGAGGGAGTAATATTAGTAGCTGGAGACAAGCACGGGGTCCCCATCTCAGAGCTGGGAACACAGACTAGTGGATTAGAAGGGAAGGCGAAGGGCTTAGGCAGCTGCCGTGTGCCCACAGCTTTAAGGCATTGGTGTGTGAGTGTGTGTTTGTTTGTTCTCAAGGGACTGCAGTTCTTCTGGGTAATCCCCCCCCCAACTTAAACTTTTGATAATGAGAACCTGGACTTTACAGTTCCACCGCTGATCCCCTCTAGCTGTGTTGCAGCCTTTTGACTGCACTGCCAGCAGCAGCAAGGAGGAATACCCTGCCTGTGTGGTATATAGACATGTTTGGCAACAAGTGTTGGTTAGACAGTGAGGCCGTAGCAATGCGGAATCGAAGAAAGAATTGAAGGAGAAGGTAAGAGAGAAATTGGACAGAGCAACCAGCCAAGTGTGAGGAAAGGACATAGCTGTCAACTTACAGATTTGAAAATAAGGGACCAGCAGCCTCGAAAATAAGGGATCAGCAGCCAAAATAAGGGATTTTCTGAACACAGGTATGTTCAACTTCTGAGCCCCTCCGAGCCAAAGGCAGAAAGCCCAGCCAGCAGCCAAACGAAGCCTCAAGCGGTGGTTCCCACAGTGCAGCAACCCGGCAAAGGGGATGCAGCAAGGAAAACCACCATCACCTCTCCGCTGGGAAGTGCTGAGCAAAGGTGAGTCCCCAGGCAACGCGGCCGATTTGATCGGCACAAGGCATGCAAGCTACACCCCCCCAGTCGTTCTTAGACTCCTTATTGGGTGAGCAACGCAGCCAAGCAACACAGTTGGAGCCTCCCTCCTCCCTGGCCGGCAGGCAGGGAGGGAGAGGAGCTGCTTCCTTTGAAACCCGGGAAATTTAAGGGACATCATCAATAAGGGACAGCAGCAGGACACAGCGCTGGGATAAGGGACTTTCCCGCCAAATAAGGGACAGTTGACAGCTATGGGAAAGGAAGAGAGGGAGGGAGGGCGAGAACAAGAGGTGAAAGTGGCAGATGGACCCAAGGGACTGGGAAAAGGAGAAATAGTGCCCAGAAAGTGGAAGTTAGATGTCAAGAGGAAATAATGTCATTAGTTGCCAGTGGATTCTGCCCAACAGCATCTTGAATCTGCCTGCCATTTTGCAGCTGGCCCTGCCCTTGCAGCATAATTTTGTGACTGGTGGGTCTCTGTCATTTTTAGCCCAATCAAATGAATTCTGGGGATAGAAAATGTGAGAACTCTGGGGCTATATAAAGGGCTCGGTGAACAAGGATTGGCCTATGGGGATCACCTGACCAAACCTCTGTTATAAGGGAAAAACCCAGCTCCTTTTCCCTTATGGGGTATCCAAGAGCCTGTGTAGAGTCCTTAAGTAGGTTCCCTATCCCTAACAGAGGCCAACCAGAGTATATTGAGAAGCAAGGCAGCTAGTAAGCCTGATCTTTATTAACTGTTGCAACAGGGTCTCCACTCACCACAAGCAGTTGGCAGGAGGGACCCAGAACAATGGTGCGCAAGCCCTTATATAGACTTTTGAAATTGCCCCCCCCTGTAGCTCAAGACCACCCCCCAAAACATCATACATACATCACTGAAGGAGGCGGGTCTACAGCAGAAATACATCACAGGAGAAATCCTGTTTCCAGGAAACCTGTTTGTGGTCACTGATTGCCCTACCTGGGCAGCCTGGCCATTCTTTTTTGGTGGTAAATACTTTAATTCCTGAATTAAATACTTTAATTCCTGAATCCAGGTCACAGGCTCACCCTATTCATACACAAATACGCCCTTAAGACAGGTAAGCAAAAGACAAAGGGAAGGCGTTCCCATTTCCTTCCTCCTTGCAGAGAAATATTTGAGGTCACTGGGAGAGTCAAAATGGTTTCAGGATTGCTCTCCTGTACTATTTCAGACATGTGGTTTATATACTTATGTATGTGTTTGCCTTGTACATTTATGAACACTTATTTTATATTTGGGACCTTAGAATTCTTATAACATCTCAGAGCTCCTTAGTCTTGCCCTCCTTGCCAAAGCATTTGTGATTGTCTGAATCAACATTTTTGCCCTTCTTTAGAGAACCCCATTGTGAACTGGGAGTAGGAGCTTGTTGTTGTTTAGTTGTTTAGTCGTGTCCGACTCTTCGTGACTCCCTGGACCAGAGCACGCCAGGCACTCCTGTCTTCCACTGTCTCCCACAGTTTGGTCAAACTCATGCTGGTAGCTTCGAGAAGACTATCCAACCATCTCGTCCTCTGTCGTCCCCTTCTCCTTGTGCCCTCAATCTTTCCCAACATCAGGGTCTTTTCCAGGGAGTCTTCTCTTCTCACGAGGTGGCCAAAGTATTGGAGCCTCAGCTTCAGGATCTGCCCTGCCAGTGAGCACTCAGGGCTGATTTCCTTCAGAATGGATAGGGAGTAGGAGCTAGCAGTTACTAAATGATAAGCTTAAACTTTCTATTAAAAATCAACAGGTACTGTGTGCTCGAGCTGCAAAAATGCTTTTACCTGTGATCAAATGTCATCATAGAATAACTGTAATGATCAGAAGTCAGCCCTGAGAACTATTCTTTTCTGTTAGATAAGGGCTTCTCATGAGATAGGACTGTGGGACATTATCCTGCTAGCTTCTGCTCTCTTTACACTTGTCCTCTTTGCACTGTCCTCTTCCTGATGCCATTGGCTGAGTACTGCAGGTATCATAGAGGAAGCTGGGCGGCGGGGGGGGGGGGGCAGAAAGCCAGGGGTCTAGGGGCGACTGAGCACCTAGATACTGCTGCTCTTTTACATGACACTCCAGTGCAAATTGATGGACTGGGTTTAGAGCTTTTTGATTAAAACCAGCATGAATATGACACTTGCTGCTTATGGCATGTGATGGGTGGTAATTATTTATTACGTCCATGCATGTAAAGCGGTGTCCGGGCCCCAGTGGGTGTTCCCATTCTGGCAGTTTTCGCCTGCAGGTGGTAGAAATCCTTCTTACGCCAACCAAAATATGGCACCTACTTCACTTGTGATTCATGCTTCCTTGTGTCTACAAACGAACCTTAGCAATGATGCTGTGTGCATGTATATAAATATATATAGGGGATGAGGGCGGTGGTGATCGGCTTTGATGATAGGAAATAAAACTGAGATTCTCTTGAGAGTCTGGAAAGCTTCCCCAGCAAAACTGGTTATGATACTTTTGTTGCTCTCAAATCACCATCTTCCTCCCCGCATTCCCCCCTGCAGCTTCAGTTGACAAAGGATCTGTCTTCACTTCCCCTCCTAAATTGTGTACAACTGCTGTTAAGCAGGTGTCAAATTCCACCCGAGAGGCTGCATCGCTGCAGGAGTGATGCGCTTAACTGGTCTGTAATGATTTAAGGACTCTTTAGCTTGATCCACAAGCCGGTTGAACTGAAATGCTTGGATTTTAAACCAAAGCACACCTATATACAGCAGTCATATATATTAAACTGTGATATCTGCGCATAGCTGCGAGCATGGGTGTACACACAGTGACGTGTGCTGCTCAGGTATTGTATCAGGGCTTGGGCATGAGCTGACTCAGCTCTGAAACCTGTTTTCAGTAATGGGGCTTAGCCCTGGAACATACGAAGTTATAATTTTAAAAGAAGAAGAAGAGTTTGGATTTGATATCCCGCTTTATCACTACCCGAAGGAGTCTCAAAGCGGTTAACATTCTCCTTTCCCTTCCTCCCCCACAACAAACATTCTGTGAGGTGAGTGGGGCTGAGAGACTTCAAAGAAGTGTGACTGGCCCAAGGTCACCCAGCAGCTGCATGTGGAGGAGCAGAGACGCGAACCCGGTTCACCAGATTACGAGTCCACCGCTCTTAACCACTACACCACACTGGCTCTCAAATCGGCTAAGATTCTCCTTTCCCTTCCTCCTCCACAACAAACACTCTGTGAGGTGAGTGGGGCGGAGAGACTTCAGAGAAGTGTGACTGGCCCAAGGTCACCTAGCAGCTGCATGTGGAGGAGCAGGGAAGCAAACCCGGTTCCCCAGATTACGAGTCCACCCGTCTTAACCACTACACCATTCTGGCTCTCTAAAAACAGAGCTTCTCCAAGCAAGTGCAGTGTTCTCTCTTCTTGATGTGAAGTGAGCATATCATATGCCTCTAGGCCATATAGGAAGTCAGTTGTGCAGAGCATAGAAATGACCAAGTGGAATTCAGGGATGGGGTGGAGGGGAGAGCTTTATCTCACATGTTATATTTCTGAAAGAGAAATGTGGGTACATGTCACATGAACTCCCCCGTCCCAAACATTTTCTTTTTAAACATGTCCTCCTGATTTTCATGGAGTTAGCTTTCAAGGAACCATGTGGTATTGCTTGACTGCCCAGTTTAGAATTCATTTATGTTTTCCAGGTGCTGGTGAATGTTATCCCCCCACCCTTGTCTGGGATGTGCACACTCATCATTTCCTAGTACAGTGGTACCTCGGGTTGCAGATGCTTCAGGTTACAGACTCCACTAACCCAGAAATAGTACCTCGGCTTAAGAACTTTGCTTCAGGAGAAGAACAGAAATTGCGTGGGTGTGGCGGCAGTGGGAGGCCCCATTAGCTAAAGTGGTACCTCAGGTTAAGAACAGTTTCAGGTTAACAATGAACCTCCGGAATGAATTAAGTTCTTAACCCGAGGTACCACTGTACCATTCAACATGCATTTAGTAGCACCTAGAACATGCAGGGACGCGGATGGTGCTGTGGGTTAAACCACAGAGCCTAGGACTTGCCGATCAGAAGGTTGGCGGTTTGAATCCCTGCGGCGGGGTGAGCTCCCGTTGCTCGGTCCCTGCTCCTGCCAACCTAGCAGTTTGAAAGCCCGTCAAAGTGCAAGTAGATAAATAGGTACCACTCTGGCGGGAAGGTAAACAGCGTTTCCGTCCACTGCTCTGGTTCGCCAGAAGTGGCTTAGTCATGCTGGCCACATGACCCGGAAGCTCCCTTGGCCAATAAAGCGAGATGAGCACCGCAACCCCAGAGTCGGCCACTACTGGTCCTAATGTTCAGGGGTCCCTTTACCTTTACTAGAACATTCTCAGAGACACACTTAAGGCACAGATTCTGTGGTACCCTTGACAGGTTCTTGGGGCCAAAATTCCTTTCATCTCTTTAAGTATTTCTGTTGAATCTTTTCCAAACCTTCTTGAGGCAGCTAACTCAAATGCGTAATAATAAAATAAATAAATAATAATTTCAAATACATTAAGAGGTCTCTGCATTTTGTTAAATAAAATAGATAAATAAATATTTCAAATTACAATAGATCAGTCATGTCCAACAGGTGGTTTGCAATCTACTGGTCACGGGGTGCCCCTGGTCGATCGTGGTAGATCTTGGTACCCCCAGCTACTTAAAAAAACCTCTGGTCAATCATCCAATGTCAATGGGTAGATCACTGTCATTATTATTTTTTAATTATCTTTTTCAAGATAATCTTTATTGGTTTTTCAGTTACATCCTACACATGAACATATTGTGTTACATTTTACATTTATACTTGCTCCTAGGAGCTGACTTCCCTCCTTCCTTCTTCTGGCTTTTTTTATATCACCTCTAAATTTTTCGCATTGCCTTTTTCCATTTTGTATATTGTTGTTCTTCCACATTTGTCCATAAAGTGTCTGTAAACAAATAAATCCTTCTATATATACAATTCTTGTTGTCTGTCTATATTCATTTACAACTACTATTAGTTACATTGATCACATTGTATATTTTACTTCTTATTGTTATGATTGTCCAGTAAAATTCTTTGTATTTCACATTATGAGGTTTAGTCCAGTCATTATTTTTATACAGTGGTACCTCGGGTTAAGTACTTAATTCGTTCCGAAGGTCCGTTCTTAACCTGAAACTGTTGTTAACCTGAAGCACCACTTTAGCTAATGGGGCCTCCTGCTACCACCGCACCGCTGGAGCACGATTTCTGTTCTCATCCTGAAGCAAAGTTCTTAACCGGAGGTACTATTTCTGGGTTAGTGGAGTCTGTAACCTGAAGCATATGTAACCTGAAGCATCTGTAACCTGAAGCGCCTGTAACCCGAGGTACCACTGTACTGCGAGTAGATCGCAGTCGCTTGAGAATTGGATGTGCCTCCAGTAGACTCCAACTCCCAACAACCCCAGCCAGTGTAGCCAATTGCCAGGGATGATGAAGGTTGTAGTCCAGCAACAAGGAGTTGTGGGAGCCTGAAATGTCTCCTCCCTCTAAAAGGGAGAAGGAGGAGCTGAGAGCCAAAGATAGGCAGTAGGGAAGGCTCACTACAGACTCCTTCCCACGAAAGGATGGAGAGGAAGCCACAGCTCCAAAGTTCTTTATTGCTGTTATATCGCCAACATATGAAAGTGAGGGGAGCTCTGCTGATTTGTGTAGGCATTTGGCAATTTGCCAGTTATAGGTTGAGCAGGCATTGCAGAAGCTAACATGCAGACTGCACCACCGTTATTTGTCTCTTTATTTATTTATTGGTTTGTTAGATCCACTTACATACTGCTCTCGACTGGAAAATCACAGAGCCATTCACAAGTAAGAATATAAAAAGCATGATGAAACAACAAAAGCAAGCCTTTAAAAAAAAAATCATATTGAAGCTTAAAGCAGTGCATAGGCTGGTCTGCAAATCAAAGTTGTCCTGAAGCCAATGAAACAGCAACCTCGGGAAGACCCAGAGAGGCCTGGGTGAAGAACTACATACAGTATTCAATACCTGGCACAACTGACATGCACATTCAGAAGTGTCATGTGGTACAGCCCTTCCTGGATCTCTTTTTAAAAAGTCTTTATGCATAAAAAGCTAGTCACCTTGCCAGCAAAGGTCCATATAGTTAAAGCTATGGTTTTCCCAGTAGTGATGTATGGAAGTGAGAGCTGGACCATAAAGAAGGCTGATTGCCGAAGAATTGATGCTTTTGAATTATGGTGCTGGAGGAGACTCTTGAGAGTCCCATGGACTGCAAGAAGATCAAACCTCTCCATTCTGAAGGAAATCAGCCCTAAGTGCTCACTGGAAGGACAGATCCTGAAGCTGAGGCTCCAATACTTTGGCCACCTCATGAGAAGAGAAGACTCCCTGGAAAAGACCCTGATGTTGGGAAAGATGGAGGGCACCAGGAGAAGGGGACGACAGAGGACGAGATGGCTGGACAGTGTTCTCGAAGCTACCAGCATGAGTTTGACCAAACTGCGGGAGGCAGTGGAAGACAGGAGTGCCTGGCGTGCTCTGGTCCATGGGGTCACGAAGAGCTGGACACGACTAAACGACTAAACAACAATAACAAAATGCACACACTGGAATGCCAGATAGACGAGCGAAGAGAGCTAGCCCAATTGATCAGGGGTTATTGCCTTTATCCTATCACTCACCTGACGGTGCAGTGAGGTGGTTTTCCCCATCTACACACTGGTTTTAATGACCTTATGGCCTCCTCACTTCCTCATTTGATGGCAATGTACATTGCTTCACTTACTTCCAAGCATGATAAGCCACCCCTGTTGTAATCTGGGGTCCTCTTGCTAATTCGGCTGAGTGGGGGACCTGAACATCTGCTCCAGCCCTGATCGCATCATTGAGCTCATTGCTCCAGCAGCTTTCCCTTCAGTTTCACCCTGCAGTGGGACGCCTGCCACATCTCCTGTCTCAAAGTGTGGACCTTTTATCATTACTTTCTGAGCTTCCTTCTTCCCATGGGATAATGGTGGCTGCAGCAATATTTCTGTCCCAATGCAGCAAGCAGCTCCCCTCCCCCTTGCTCCATTCTTTAATATGCAGAATGGAAATTGCACTATAATCTTCAGGAATGCTTCGCTAAGTTAAAACTTGCATGTGGGACTTGTGAAAACACCCTAGTTCTTGAGTTTTACCCCTAAGGCGGAAAATCCCCGACGTCACCACATGATGGCGCAGTCAAAGGAAACAGTTGCCGCTTGAAATTGTCACAGGAAAGCCCACGTCAAGCCTCCAGCAGTCCCTTGGTGTGGCAAATTCTTTTCTTGAAACTCTGCTGCCTCGGATCACACAGAAAGCCACAGTGTCAAAAGAGTGTGAGAGAAACGAACTTTGACGTCGAGGTGGGAAAGGATATGCTTTGAAAACGAGTGTCCTTCCCTTGTGAAAACTGGGAAGAGAGGACTGTGACCTATCGATTTTGAATGGGCCTCCACACACTCTGCTGTTTTATTAAAAAAGTAGCTGTGCTCTCTTGCATAAACTCACGCTCTCTTTCTCTCCGGTTCCAATCCTGCACGCACATGCATACGTAATTGCACCCTGCCCTCTTCTGATAGAATGGGTGAATTTTCTTCCTTCCCTCTGCCAGGGCTCCCAAATGCAACATGAAAAACACAGGAAATCCCCTTTTACTGATTCTCCCAACATCCTCCCTCAGTAAGAGATGTTTCCCTTCCTCTTCTCCAAGTCAACTGGTTAGGAAAGCAGTTCAGCACCATCACTTCTGCTGAAGTGAACTCTGGAATTGGCTTCCATGGGGAATCCATTTGAGCCACACACTATCCATAGCATTCAGAACAGGGCTGGGGATCCTGTGGTCCTCTGGATGTTCCTGGACCACAGCTCCCTTTACCCCTAACCATTGACCATGCTGGCTGGGGCTAATGGGAACTGGAATCCAACAAATCCCGGAGGACGCCAGGCGCCTCCACTTCTGCTTCAGGGCCAATTCCTTGCAACGGTGCACTGTGATTTTCTCTCATCACCAAGGCACCGCGGCCACACATAGAATCATAGAACTGTAGAGCTGGAAGGGACCACAAGGGTCATCTGGAATTAGAGAGAGTGTTGGATTGGACTGGGGAGTTACAGGGTTGAACCCCCACTTGGCAATACAGTTTCACTGGGTGGCCTTGGGCCAGGCAGTATCCCTCAGCCTAACCTACCTCACGGGATTATTGCAAGAATGGGGTTACTCTGAAGGAGCAAGTACATACCTTGGGGGTACTTCTGCATCCATCATTGTTGCTTCAGGCTCAAGTGGTCTTGGTGGTGGAGAGTGACTTCCATCAGCTTTGGCTGGACAGGGCTAACCTAACTTCTCTTGTCTATGCTATGGGAACCAATAGGTTAGGTCAGGGGTCAGCAAGGTTTATTTTGCCTGGGCTGGATTGGTCCCACGGAGATCCCCTCCCGGATCATGTGCATGCCCATGAGTTTTGGTGTCTGTGTGTGCGCACCCACGATTTTTGGTGTCTGCATCTGCGCAGACGCAATTTTCAGCGTCGTGTAAGTGTGTCGCTGCACTGTGCTGTGCTGATTTAGTGCAGCACGCAAGTGGGCAGCTTGGTTCAGGGGTGGCTCGTGGGCCAGTCAAACAACCTCCGTGGGCTGCTTCTGGCCCATGGGCCGTTGGTTGCTGACCCCTGGGTTAGATTGATGCAATGTGTTATACATGGGGCTGTCGTGGGAGAAGCCCTTGTCTGAAATCCCAGAGATCAGCTGCCAGTGATTGCAAGCAATACAGTGGTACCTCGGGTTAAGTACTTAATTCGTTCCGGAGGTCCGTTCTTAACCTGAAACTATTCTTAACCTGAAGCACCACTTTAGCTAATGGGGCCTCCTGCTGCCGCCGTGCCGCTGGAGCACGATTTCTGTTCTCATCCTGAAGCAAAGTTCTTAACCTGAAGCACTATTTCTGGGTTAGTGGAGTCTGTAACCTGAAGCGTATGTAACCTGAGGTACCACTGTCCTGAACTAGATGGACCAACAAGCAGTCTGGCTCCGTATGAGGCAACTTACTGTGTTCTCAACTTTGGGGAAAGGGCTGTAGACAGTGGAAGGGAATGTGCCTTACATGCAGAACGTTCCCTGTTGAATCCCAGATCGATCTAAGAGTGTTCCCTGCCTGAAATCCTTGAGAGCCACTGCTGGGAGTACTGAACTAAATGGACCAGTGGTTCGACTCAGTATAAGGCAGCTTCCTATGTTCCTGTGTGAGCTGCCAATGAGCCCGGGAGAAGGAAAGTTCCACTTGTTCCAGGATCCTATGCCCCCTGGATCCTATGTTCCCATCCCTCACAAGGGGACCTCTCCTATAGTTTGAGAACTGCTGCTCCAAACTGAACATGGACTCCCATACCTTTGGGTAGAAACATATCCGAATTACAGCATTGGACTAGTGAGGAATTTGCATGGAGATGGATGGGAACAGTACCATCATTATCGTTATGCATTTTTATGTTGTCATGTAGACTAAAAGCAATCTCAGTTCTCCAGTGCCAACCCCTGTGTAGCAAAGCTGTACTACCCTGGCACGAGAGAGTGGCATCAGCATGCTCGGGGGATTCCCAGGGTTTGCAGAAGTACAAGTTTTAGGGGGAAACTACTTTTCTCCCCAAAGGGACGCGGGTGGCGCTGTGGGTAAAACCTCAGTGCCTAGGACTTGCCGATCGTATGGTCGGCGTTTCGAATCCCCACGGCGGGGTGAGCTCCCGTCGTTCGGTCCCAGCTCCTGCCCACCTAGCAGTTCGAAAGCACCCCTAAGTGCAAGTAGATAAATAGGTACCGCTTTATAGCGGGAAGGTAAACGGCGTTTCCGTGCGCTGCGCTGGTGCTGGCTCGCCAGAGCAGCTTTGTCACGCTGGCCACGTCACCCGGAAGTGTCTTTGGACAGCGCTGGCTCCCGGCCTCTTAAGCGAGATGAGCACGCAACCCCAGAGTCAGTCACGACTGGCCCGTACGGGCAGGGGTACCTTTACCTTTACTATTCTCCCAAAGAGCATGAAGACTGAGCATGCTCAGTTGCCACAGAACCCAAATTAAGCCCTGGGAAACAGATGTGGCTTGAGACTCCTCAATTCAGTTAGAAGTTGCTGTCTTGGTGTATCAGAAATCAGCATGACCATCCTTTCCCCAACCTCCTATGCTAGGTTTTCTTTTTTATGTTTATTCCATTTCCATGCCAGAGGCTGTTCTGGTGCTGTTGTGGGATGAATCCTCTGGTGCTAGAACACAACCTGTTTTGGAGAGGAATGTTGTAGCGCAAGACCATGCTGCTTCTGGGTGCCTCTCTAGTGCTGACGCTGCATCTGATATCCACAGGTGTAGGGCTTGTTTGTGCTCAAGAGTAAGCATGGACCAATGGTACCAAATAGTATGGGAAACAGCCTTACTAGAAAAATTAACCAATAAACTGAAACTGACACGGGGACAAACAGAAGAAGAAGACGCCTTTACCCCGGTATGGCTCCCCTTTATCACATACACAGCCCAACAGGACAATGACAATAATCCACCAACAGCATACAAATCAATATGGCTAACCTGATCCAAAACACCCACTCACACATGAAAACAAAGACCACCACAGCCAACCACAAATGAACAACCACACCCTAGGCCAACCCCAACCTCTCTCACCACCAAAGGAACATAAGTGAACAGAACCTTCACAAGCAACGCTGACACCAAACATCACCACCCGACCCCCCCATCTCCCCCCCCACCTCTTCCCCCCTTTTCTTCCTAATGTCTCAACAAATGAAACTGATTTGTAAAAATGTTACATGGGGAAAAAAATATGAGAGAGAGAGACATTGCACACACTTTTGTAAATCAAGAAAATCTTTAATAATAATATATAAAAGAGTGTGTTGGGTTACACAAGATGCATAACAAATCTACACAGGTCTAAAGGTGTATTCGTCCTTCCCTTTATACACCGATGCTTTCTTTTCCATTAGCCAAGCGTCTGTTGTGAATAGGTAAGGAAGGGGCCTTTGTCTGTGGCGTGCAGTTCTAGGTACTCTTGAAGGAAACAAATGTTCTAGATCCATTTCAATCAGAATTCAAGTCTGTTTTTGGTACAGAAACTCCCTTCGTTGCCCTGTACAATGTCCTGCAGAGGCATTGTGCCCTTGGAAATGAGCTCTGTTGGCTCACCCCTCTCCAAAAAAGCCACCTTTGTGCCATGGTGCGAGAAGGATGGGAAGCTTCTCCCAGCGCATTTAATCTTGCCACAACAGTGTTGACGCTTCGCCACACATATGTGTCATAAACTCCATGTTAGAAACTGAGATATGAAAGCTAGGAGCTAAATGGCACCTTAAACCTAGGTTATGGGTGCAAAAACAGAATGTCTAGGCACACTTTTTTATAACGAGAATGCAAAGCTGAAAATGAATGAACTGCAGCTAAAATATTATATAAAAGATTAAAGGTAAAGGGGCTCCTGACCATTAGGTCCAGTTGCGGACGACTCTGAGGTTGCGGCACTCATTTCGCTTTATTGGCCGAGGGAGCCGGCGTACAGCTTCCGGGTCATGTGGCCAGCATGACTAAGCTGCTTCTGGCAAAATCAGAGCAGCGCTGGTTACCTTCCTGCCAGAGTGGTACCTATTTATCTACTTCCACTTTGACGTGCTTTTGAACTGCTAGGTTGGCAGGAGCAGGGACCGAGCAACGGGAGCCCACCCCATCGCAGGGATTCGAACTGCCTATCTTCTGATCAGCAAGCCCTAGGTTCTGTGGTTTAACCCACAGCGCCACCCGCGTCCATATAAAAGATTATATACAATATTTTTCACATGGTCTAGTCTAGGGCAGGGCAATATCAGCTTTTCAACATCCCGGTGTATCACCAGCCAAACATTGTGGTTTGGTGATAAACTGTGATGTTGAAAAAACAAGATGCATTGGCCTCTGCCAGCGAAACACCAGGTGAAACTGCTCTCACCTCGGGAACTGAGGCGGTTTCACCCAGGCTTGCGGACTGGGGCAATGCAGCTTGTTTGTACCGCTCAGCTGGAGGGAGGGAAGGGAAGGTTCCCCCCCCCAGCTGTGACAGCCCCAGTGCTCTTGTCGCTCTTCTGAGAGTGGGCAGAGCATCGGGGCTCCTTTAACTGCTCGCAGCGGGGAGCAGTGACAGCGCTCCCCTCAGCCGAGTAGTTTCACAGAGCCCCCACTCTTGCCACCGACTTGCGGGAGCCGGCACCGGGTTGGGGGCTCCTTTAACTGCTTGACGAGACAAGGGCAGCTGCCCACTCCTCAGCTGAGCAGTTTAAAGATGGAGGAGGAACAAGCTGTATTGGCATCTTCCCAATACAGCTTGTTTCCTTCTCTCCATTTGTATGAGGGCAGAATGGGATGGCGGTTTCACTCAGCAATATATCACTGGTGAAACCACCACCAGTGACCACTGGAGGAAGGAACTCTTGACTCCCTCCAATGGATGCTGCTAGCAGAGGGACTCAGGAGCAGATGGTTTCACCAGTGATATACTGCTGAGTGAAACCGTTATCGCAGTCTGCTCCTCATACCGGTCCTATTGATATATCGCCCAGGCCTAGTCTAGTCCTTCCCCTGCTCACTCCCCCCATATTCTTAAGAGGGTCTCTTCCCCAGTCTTCAGAGAGTGGCTGGAAGTGGGGAGGCAGAAAAGGGTCCACCTTTCCTTCCAGTCTGCAGTTTTAAATCTGAATTCTTAGGTGCAGTACTGTGCCCAGAGCTCAGAAACCGCTCATGCTAATGAAATTCCCTGTTGCAAAATGCGCCTAGAACAATGGGAGTTTCGATCACTCCATACACTCCATAGATGGTTAGGTTATCTTTGTGCACCCCTGGGCTTGTGCCCTGGCAGGAGCTGGTTTCACCAACCCCTAGATACACCTCTGATGTCCTGTGTCCGGAGAAAGACAGGGAGTGTAATCTCTGAGTGGCTTCTGTTACCATCAGCCAAAGTATCCTTCTGAGGCGACTGTCTGAGCTGGGTATGAGGGTTACCACATTGCAGTGGTTTCACTCTTGCTTGGCTGAACAACTCCAGAAGGGGAGCATTACTTACTTGGTGGATTCTCCAGTATGGAGTCCCTCAGGGGCTGATTCTGTCTCCCCTGTTGCTTAACATGTCCACAAAATTGCTGAGTGGGACCGTACAGAGTTTTGGAGTGCATTGTCATCAATATACTCCTTTTCATCTTCTGCAGGTGAGGCAGTGGATGTGCTGAATCAGTGCTTGGTTGCGATAATGAACTGGAACAGGGCCAGAAAAGTGAAGCTTAATTCAGACAAGACTGAAATGCTCTTGGTGGGTGGTTCCTCTGACCAACTGAGTGATGTGTAGCTTGTTCTAGATAAGGCCCTGTAGTTGGTTCACATGGATCCATTGCTGACACTTGAGACACAGCTGGCCTCAGTGGTGTGGAGGGTCTTCCTATCTGGATGGGGGCAACTTGACATCAGTAATCTATGCTCTGGGAACCTCAATGCTGGACTATTGCATTGTGCTTTACATGGAACTGCCTTTGAAAACAGTCCAGAAGCTTCAGTTTGTGCAGAATGTCACTGCCTGATGACAGATCATATGACACCAATTCTGCTCCAACTGCACTGCCTGCCTGTATGCTTCTGAGCTAGTTTTGCCCTATAAAGTTCTTTATGGCTCAGGACTCAAATGTCTTGTGAAATGCTTCTCCAGGTATAGATCTTCTTGTGAGGCCCTTCTCCAGGTCCCTGCTCTGAGGGTGGTAACCAAGGAGAGGGCCTTTTCAGTTGTGGCTCCCTGTCTGTGGAATGCTTTCCCCAATGAGGTTCACCTGGCCCCTTCATTAACATCTTTTTGGTACCAGTTAAAGACTTTTCTTTTACCCCAGACATTTGATAGACTGAGATTATGCTGTTTGCTATTAGTATGCTGCCAACCTATTATCCTTTGCTTATTATCAGGGTTGTTTTGTTCTGCTTTTATGTGTTTATGTTTCTAATACAGTGGTACCTCGGGTTACAGATGCTTCAGGTTACAGACGCTTCAGGTTACAGACTCCGCTAACCCAGAAATAGTACCTCGGGTTAAGAACTTTGCTTCAGGATAAGAACAGAAATCATGCTCCGGTGGCACGGCGGCAGTGGGAGGCCCCATTAGCTAAAGTGGTGCTTCAGGAACAATTTCAGGTTAAGAACGGACCTCCAGAACGAATTAAGTTCTTAACCCAAGGTACCACTGTATATAACCTGTAAGTTGCTTGGAGATCTTTGGGTCACAAGCAACTAAGAAGTTTTCATCATCATCATCATCATCATCTCCCTCCCTCTCTCTCTTTGCCATTTTCCCCATAGTCTGTTTTAGCTTGGAAGCTCATTGGAAGTAGAAGCATGGCTATGTAGCTCCATTGTACATTGATGGCGCAGTATGAATAAATTAGAAACATATCAATGATCCAGTTGTGTCTCCTTCACACTTATGAACCTCAATCCAAAGGAGAAACCACATAGAATCTTGTGGCACCTCAAAAAATTATAAATTGATTACACCGTAAACTGTTCTTTGACTAGAGTGCACTTCATCAGATGCACAGAATATTACAGTATACCAGTCTGTATTTCTTACAGTACATTAATCTGACCTCACTGCTAACATTTTGCCACACATATCCCTTCTCAGAGTGAGTGTGGGGTTGTGGATAGAGTCTTAGAGCTAGGCCTGGATTTGAATCCCAGCTCAGCCACCAAGTTTATTGGCTCATCTTGGACCCGTCACTCTTGGTCTAATCTAGTTCACTGGGCTGTTGTCACTCATGTATGTCACTCTGAGCTCCTTGATGGAAGGGTGGAGTATAAATATTATACATTGGCTAATACAAGCAAGCTGTGTGTATGCACTGGTATGTGTACACAAACACTTATTTAGATGAAAGGTTCATGACTGCAATCAATGGATTCTGCACCTGGATTGATTTATTCAAGATTTAACTTTCCCATTGTTCTCCTTAGGTTCAGGGACAGAAAATCTGGCAACCCAAGAGGGGTCTGCCTTTCTGTACATTGCTAATCTTAGCACACAGCAAGTGTTCTCACTCAGCCTTTAGGAATTTCACTTGCCTTATAGGATTTGATAAAAATTAAAGATCAACAGAGCAGAGATCTCCTCAGCCAGCTCTTTTTGAACTCTTGGGTACAATTTATCCCAGCCTGCTGATTTTAAAATGTTTATTCCTGGTAGATGCTGTTTAACATCCTCCCTAGGTGCAGTTTGCAACGGAAGATGGTTCATCATCATTATGGGATATGGATGTATCACTCTGCTTCTTCCCAAATACAGAACAGAAATATTTATTGAACACTTCTGCCTTCTCTGTGCCATTAATAACAATTTTCCCCCCATCACCGTCTAGTAATGCCTCTGCATCATTGTTAGGGTTTCATTTGTTCTTGATAAAACTTTTTAAAGATCCCTTCCTATTGTCCTTAGCCCTGTCAACTCTGAGTCTTTCTCCAATACTTGTCGCTTCTCTTATTAACTTTGTACATTTCCTAATTGATAATTTATATTGATTCCTTGCCCATTCATTTCCTCATTTGCTATGCCATTTTACTTCTTTCTGAGGTTTTAACCAGAGGAAACAGTTCTGCTTTTGCTTTGAAGAAACATTTTGATCACAAAAGGGCTGATAACAGCCCCTTTACTATGTGGGTGTTTTTTTTTTTTTATTGGCTACCATGTTTTCCAAGAGTATTCTAACACAATATTGGCATCAAGTAATGGCTGCATATCACCATTCATATCCATACCCATATCGTGCTATCCGTCTGTATACCCACTGCGCTCATCCGATCCTTCCTTTATTACATCTACCACTAGACAGCAGTAGTAGTACTTAAACTCATCCCGCATTTATTTAATATGGGCAGCATACAGAAACGTATCATACTTCTAGTGGAAGAATCTCCAATTCACCCATAACTATATATCGAAAGGGCACATGGTTAGAAAACGTGCTCTTTTACCACCAGGGATTGTGCATATGCCAAATTAAAGAGTAACACATCTGAGTTGGTGATCTTGAACATGTTGCTATGTGCT